>NC_065420.1:7037919-7348544 GCF_024362695.1 Pectinophora gossypiella | reverse complement strand
ATTCGTGGACGAATGGTCCGTCCACATACCCGCACTCTATCCGTCCACCGCGGAGCCGACAGCCTCCTGTCAACGGCTGGGCAACTTTTTTACTACGAGGCCGCCCCTTATTGTTATCGTAGCCACACAGTACTCTGTCGTCTATCACCACACAATTACTACTATCAAAGTTGTACGGACAACACTTTTTCCGTCTCTGATCTGGACTTAGATTTTTGTTCACTTTGTTGCGAGCCACATTGAGGGGTCTCAAAGTTGAAGACTCTGATATATTTGACTTTGTTACAGTTGTCCCTGGCATGGGTGACACCCAGCTCGACATAAAAGCGACGCCACATACCGTCATCACCAAAATTCCATACATCTAACGTACAATTCACGAAATAAAGCTATGTAAATCATTTACTTTAATACAATACTAACTGTATTAAATATGTCAGACAAACTAAGCTTTATTATATTATATTTATTATGCAGGATGCAATACCGTCCGTATTTACGAGCTTACTTACATATAAGTACAAATCAATCGATTCAGTGAAGCCACAAATTTCAATTAATCTTTTATGATACACTGGAAAATAAATTCTTTGTATGAAAAGTATTTGACGTAAAGATGGATTCAAAGACGAGAATAACAAATAATAAGTACGTGACTCTAATTATAATATATATTCTGTAACCGCACTTCAGTCGTGATTACGGGTTACATTCATCTTAATGCAGGCATATTGGTTCCGTACGAGTAAGATTTTCACATGAACGAGAAAATATTTTGCGACCGCTCTGATCAATATAAACTCTTACTGATTTTTTGCTTTAGGAAAAACTTTCGAGTGACAGGCTTCGCCTGGGCACGATTTTGTATCCTATGAGTAGGTATGGGTCTTTGTGAATTAATACAGATGATAACAAAAAACGTTCAGTGATTCTCAAGATTAGCCATAACATGCAGAGGACAGTCTTTCTCTTGTGAGGGTAATAAAATACAGATTAATTTATTTATTTATTTATTTTTTTATTTATTTATTTTTAGGGAAATTTACAGCAAAATTACACAAAATATACACAACTCTAAGAAGCTACATGCCAACAAAAAATTTCCACATATATTAAGTATTAAAAATCATTATCATAGTGGGCAGAGCGGTGTGGTTACCTTTTTTTGCTTTTTTTTGACGTGACTTATTATTGTACATTTGCCGCAGATGGCATCAACTACTTGACCGGACAAATGGGGAACGCTGAGGGCTTTCACCCGGTGCAACAAAGGTGTGGTTACAAAAAACACCCCAGTGGTGTAATCCAGTTTCCTTGACAACGCACGGAAGTTTGAACAAGCTCCTTTAAAATTGAATCACAAGGAACCCCAATGTGAACTATGGAAATCAATGACGAACATCCTCGGATCCTGCATTATAATTATTAGTTACTATTTATTACGTAATTAAATAAAATAACCACAACACACTGTTAGTATATAATAAGCAGCAGTCGGTAGCTCTCCAGTTACAAGCCACGCCTTGATCTACAAACATGAGGATTACTGTAAGTAAAATTAAGCTTTTATTTACAACGCTTCATTCATTATTTCATCACAGACCCCCCACAATTAACCGGAGAGGGTATGGAGCATACCTTCAAATTGATTTTAGGGGCTGCATTTAAATAAGACCTCTTTTTCACGTGGCTTATTGTAACTAGGTTTGCCGAAATTGTATACCTAAACCCGTAGTATGATCTTTATTCTATAATACTCCACTCAGTGCTGGTGTTTTTAGGTATCGAACCAAACTACAGAATAGACCATACAAGTTCAGTTTAGGTAATGTAACATTGTATGGCTCTGTAATAATAATAATTAACTTATTTTTCCCTAGATTCTACTTGCGCTGTTCTGCAGTTTTGTGTCAGTTGTCCTCAGCGCCCCACAAATGGGTAGAGGGATCTACGGAAACCCTGGAGGCATGATCAGTATGGGACCCTATGGCCGATCCATTGGCAGACCTATGAATGGACGTTCATCATTTCTAGGATCCGTGAACCGAAGAGGATGAGAAGATCTTTAATATTTTTGAATAATGAAAACAACGTTCTTAGATTCACCAAACTATTTCATTCGGCTGATAAAACATTTATCTCATACCATTTTCTTTACAGCCTAATTGTACAGAAAAATAAAATAACTTTGTATCGTACGTACCTAATCTATTTTGTGACACGGATATGGAGTTGTGACTCGGACTACATTATGAATAAAGAACAACATATTTTATTGTCTTATAGTTTATTAATCATTTAGAATATAAAACAATATGTCAGCTATTAAACCGTTAGTTCAGTACAACAGACTAGTTTTTCATATTATGCTATCTTGTGAATTTTTAGAATATCTATATATCTATCATGTATAGCGCCATACCCTGCATGTCCATAAGTAAATTTTAAGTTATGAATTGTGAGAAGTTTGACTGATAAGTACTTACAGATCTTTTATTTCAACAACCATATTATACTCTTTTTCAGTGCCTTATTTTCAATTCCCAGCTGATTAATATCTATAAGACTGAGATCGAGCTTGTCTATTCTAATACTATCTAAGTCAATATTGTTTGCTTTCATTAAACTACTAATACGTTCGTTTCTTTTTATGAATGGTTTGGATATTGCCCAAATCTGTTTTCTCATTTGCATTTTTATTGGATTCTTCTTTTCTTCCTCTTCCTCTTCCTTAACTTTTTCTTTAACCTTTTTTGACTTTACTTTTACTTCATTATGCTGTACGACGGGATTCCTATCAAATTCGTCCCTTTTACTGTATTTATTTTCATGTTTGGGTGAATCTGGTGGAAAACTTTTATCGCTGGAATCCTTCTTCTTCCTGTCTTTATAGTCCTGGGTTGCAATTGAATGGGTTTTAGGTTTTGGTGGATAAACTTCCGGAGGTTTTGGAGGAACCACATTTTTACCTTTGTTTGGCACAGGTTCTTTTCTCGGTTCTAATGGATTATCTGTGCTTATAACTTCAGGAGGGTTTAGATCACGATTCATGAAGTCCCATAATCTTTTGCTTAGTTTAGCAGCTAGATTAACTTTGTGTTCAATTGGGGGTGGAGTTGGAGGTGGAGGGGGAGGTTCCGGAGATTTAGATTTCTTTCTAATTTTCAAATCATTTGTCTGGTTTAATACTTGCGCAACATGTCTACTTATCTTCCTTCTCACTACTGGAGGTTCAGGAGCAGGTACAGGGACAGGAGCAGGAGGTATGGGCTTCCTTCGGATTTTTTCTGGAGTTTGAGGAGGTGAAGGTGGAATTTTTGCGGGAGATTTTGATTTTCTGCCACCTCTAGGGTCGTTGTTGTGAGCAGGTGATCTATGCTTCCTTACATTTTTTTTACTCGCTGCTGATTTCCTCCTTTGATTTCTGTAATCCCTATTTTTTGAAGAGGGAATGCTTTCACCACCTGAAAAAGAAACTATCGTTGCCTAATTGATGTATTGCTATGTCATAAATAAAATAAAAAAGGTTATGAATGCTTATTATGCTAAAAAATGTAGGGGACATTATTATAATCTAAAATGTCTGCAGTATACAGGTTGGCCCAAAGGTTGAAATACAAAACAAAAGAAAAGGTAGAGGGCCTCATTGACTACCAAAAACACCCACATGTATGTTTATCTATTATTTACGGTTTAGGATATATGACCCATTTTGTAGTTTTATTGAGATTTTCAGAAATCATTATTTTCTCAATAATTCTTAAATGTGCCCCCTAGTTAAAATAATAATAGCAGACAAATTATGAAAGACACAAATAAATTGGGCCTCCCTGTACCTATATCATATTCCCATATTTCTTATAATATCTAAAAATATAGCTTAATATAAAATAAGTAAAAAACTAATGCATGAATGAAATATTTATCTTTTCCAATTTGGGAAGTAACATTATAACATTATTGAATTAAATGTGTACATAATCAAACAAACATTTAAATTAGACCAACTTTCTTATCATGTATTTTGCTTTTCATTTTAGACACTTCTTTCTTGATAAATTCAATTTTTGATCCGATAAACTCCAGTCTAGAATTTGTCAAATGTTGTTTTTTCAGTTCTTCGTATTGTTGAACTAATTGATCTAATTGCACTTCATTCATTTTCGATTTTAAAGCCGAAACAGATATCTTTCTATTTTTCAAATCTTTAACCATTTTCTCTAATTTTTCGCGTTTTGTTTTGTCTAAAGTTTGTTTATTTTGAATATTATCTGACCATTTTTCAATTTTTTCAATTCTATCGTGTTCTGCAAGTAGTTTTTTAACTCCTCCATCTTCGTCTAGTTTATTTATGTCTACTTTAGCTTTTCCAGATGAATAGGTTAACATATTATTTTTTTCCAAAAACTTTTTTAGTTCCTTTTCTTGTACTGGAGTTAAAAAATATCTGTCGCTTAACTCAGCTACTTCTAGTCCCTGTTTCTTAAGGACTTTCAACCGTTTCTTAAATAAACTTATTAATTCGCCTTTGTCAGCTACCTCTACCATGGTGGTTATAGAAGCTTTTTTACTTCTTTTACCTTGAAACTCATTCAACTTTATCAAAAGTTTATCAACGTTATCTCCTAGTTGTTGTGCTCCTTTATTCGCATACTCAACTGGGTGCAAAGATGGAACTCCTACTACATGTTTTCTTAGACATCTTTTTATTTTTCTACTGCACACCCGAAATATACCTTTCACACAATGTCCTAAACATCTACAGCAACTCTTAAATAAGGCACTAAAACATCTTCCTATTAGACGGCAACAACAACGACAACATGCGTTATATGTCCTTTGAGCACAAGATTTCTTCTTTTTTTCTTTTATTTGCACAATCTCTACATTTTTTTCTTGTTTGCGTGAAGACATTGAAATGTTGATTAACAAGTATCATCTTCACTTTATCTCTACTTAATTTATAAAAATAACCTGTCAACAAAGACACAAAACAAGTTATATTTTACACTACAAAATAACAGTCGATAAAGTTTTGACGAAGAATGAATTTACTTGTCAAACATTAACGATTTACTTTGAATTGGAGAACGTTGTCACTGCTTCCTTTATTTGATTACTCGTACTTTGTTAACCATTAGTTTGTTTATTTTTTGTTACAGCGTGATTGCTTCCATAAATCGCATCAAAAGTATGGTTGCAACAAGCTCTTGGCTACCTCTAAGTATCTTGTATTTTTAATAGTTTTCAGACGTGTAAAGGATTTACAAAATTTAAATAATACAGAAATCTCAAAGGTGTGGTTACTAGTTCATCTTGCAATTGATGTAGCTATGACTACCCCAATCGGAATATAGTTGTGAGACTATTTTAGGAAAAAAAAACACAAAGACAACAATGTATAACACTTAATACAACAGTAAAAATAAGCTTAAGTTGTCTTATTACTTTAATTAAAGCGTTTACAAACAATTAAAAATAAGTTGTGATTAACGAATTTGAAAAATCGAGGCAGTCCTTTAACTAAATTATTTATTTAATAATTTAAGTTTGGATTGGAACTGACTTATTAAGTCAGACGGAAGAGAAATCTTCCGCTTACTGTTCCTTGAACTTCCATATTTTTCAATTAAATCATTTATATCTTCCTTATTTACTTTTAGTTTTTTAGACAAACTGTCTAGAGATATTCTATTATTTTTGTACTCATCTACCAATTCATCAAATTTCGAGCCAGTCACAAACAAGTCTTCATTAGACTTCTTTTTTTCGTGTTTTTCTATTATGTCATTTAATTTTTTCATATCTAGTTTCTTCAAGTCTATTTTTGGTTTTTCGTTTATGCTTGTATTTGAATCCAGAAGTTTATTTTTTCTTAAATATTTGACTAGATCCTTTCCTTGTGATGTAGTTAAAGAGTATCTTTTCTTTAAGTCATCCACTTCTATACCGTGTTTTTTCATTGCACGAAAATGTTTGAGCAGACTTATCATCTCACCCTTTTGGGCTTTGTCAACAATTGCTCCAAGAGAGCCAGCTTTATGTTTCTTTTTACGGTCTGATCCTTTCAATTCAGCTAAGACCTCCAAAACATTCCCCAAATTCATACCAGCCACAGAGTAGTCTGATGCATGTCCTAGTTTCTTTTTTATTCGTCTTTCCACTCTCTTTCCGCAGCAAGAGAAACATGATTCGCTTATTTTTTCCCAACATGTCCGCCTCTCAATTTTTCTTGGAATAATTATTTTTTCTTTCAGAAATCAGAAATCAGAAATCAGAATCATTTATTCAACGTAATTATCATGGATAAACTTGTTGAAGGTCAATGTAACATTTTTGAATTTACGTCATTTCGCAAGGTGTTATGGCTGAGGAGAAGAAATGACAAGAAACTGCAACAGCAACACATCTTTTAAAAACCAATGAGGATATACATTACAAGTTATTTAATAACTAGAGGAACACATTCAATACCAGACATTTTTATCATTTAGGTAGTCATTAATCTTATAATAAGCTTTTTTACATAAAGTAAGCTTCACATGAGCTTTAAATTTATTTTCTGACAAATTTAAAATATTATCTGGTATTTTATTGTAAAAACGTATACATAACCCCAAAAAAGATGAATTTAATTTACTTAATCTAGAATTTTGAATAGCAATTTTATGTTTATTTCTTGTATTGTAAGTATGCCTTTCACAGTTTCTCGGAAGGAGAGATAAGTTTTTACGTACATACATAATGTTTTCATATATATATTGACTTGCGACCGTCAGTATATTTATTTCTTTAAACAGCTCCCTCAAAGAGTCCCGACAACGCAGCTTATAAATAGCGCGAACTGCTCTTTTTTGAATGATGAAAATAGTTTCTACATCAGCGGCTCGACCCCACAGCAAAATACCGTAAGACATTATGCTGTGGAAGTAGCTGAAGTAGACAAGTCTAGCAGTGGGTACATCTGTGAGTTGTCGGATCCTTCTGACGGCATATGCTGCTGAACTTAGCTTGCCCGCTAGTGATACAATATGTGGGCCCCATTGAAGTTTTGAATCTACAGTAATTCCTAAGAAAACTGTGTGTTCAACAAAATCTAGTTTCTCATCGTTAATTTTAATGTTATTATTTACTTTCTTTACGTTTGGTAGAACAAATTTAATACACTTCGTTTTCTTAGCATTTAGAACTAGGTTATTTACTGTAAACCAACTTAGAACCTGCGACACAGCGCTGTTTGCTTCGTCAAATTCCTCTAACTTTCTGTCGATTTTAAATATAAGAGAAGTGTCATCCGCGAACAGCACAATGTCAGCTTGGTTCTGTACTACATAAGGTAAATCATTTATGTACACTAAAAAAAGAAACGGACCCATAATGGATCCTTGAGGAACTCCCATTTGAACATGAGAGCCCGAAGAAGTTGTACTATTGATTTGTACCTTTTGTATCCTACCACCTAGATATGAATTTAACAAACTGAGAGCTCCATTATTTAGTCCATAGTGCCTCAATTTCAAAAGCAAGGTCTCGTGATCCACGCAGTCGAACGCCTTAGACAAGTCACAGAATACTCCTACGGCATTCTGCGACTTCTCCCAAGCATCGAAAATGTGTCGAACAAATGTCACACTCGCGTCTGTTGTAGACCGACCCTTAGTAAAACCAAACTGCTGGCTGTGGAGTAAGTTATTTAAATTAAAATGACATAGCAGTTGGTCGAGAATAATTTTCTCGAAAATTTTACTAAGTACTGGTAGAATAGAAACCGGTCTATAATTCGTGGGGTCTGATTTTGTGCCCGATTTAAAAAGAGGTATAACTTTACTGATTTTCATTAAATTTGGAAAAGTGCCATTTTCAACACTCATATTAAAAATGTAAGCTAGATATGGTGCTAAGATATCAATAACAGAGCTCATCAATTTGACAGACAATCCCCATAAATCTTTCGAGGTTTTAAGTTTCAGCTGTTTGAATACTTTAACAATACTACTCGGATCAACGCGTTTAAAATCAAATAATTCAGTGCAAGCAGTAACATTACTTTTTAATAATATATCAGCTTGAACAGGAGAGGACCTGAGAGATTCTGTAGTTTTTACAGGGATGTTCGTGAAGAATTTATCAAAAACTTCAGCTACATCTTTATCTTGTTTTACTAACCCAGTGCCCGATTCTATATTGTATTCTAATTCACGCGGTTTAGAAGCCTTTGTTTCACTATTTATTACTTGCCAAACTGCCTTTATTTTATTATCCGCGGTCTTTATTTTACTACTAATATGCATCTGTTTGGCTGTATAACACACTCTTCGAAATATTTTAGAATAATTTTTGACGTAGCTTTTGAAACTATCAGCGTGTGTATACGTTTTTTCCTCATATAAAGAATAAAGAGTATTTCTACTTTTGCGAATGCCTACGGTAGCCCAGTCACTGAACTTGAATGATTGACTGTTGGTAACTACCTTTTGAGGAAAATTATTTTCAAATTCTTTATGGATAATAGTGAAGAAATCCCTGTAAAAACACATTTTAGTTTTTTTACACATTTGAGTTAACAATAAGGAAGATACAACTGAATAAAACTGAGAATATCAAATTTTAAAATTGGGTAACAATTTATTTCGTTTAATGTTTTATTAAGTAAACATCTTAAACACCAGAATGTTTCATTTTTCTTCAATAATTAATTATCACATAAACCGACGTGAATATGAATTACTTACTGCAATTGTTTTTCAGTTTTGTTAATGAATTAATATGTCACTTTTTGATTTATAAACTTGTTTTTTGATTATTTTCTTTTTCCCGGTCGAGCCCAATCTTCCATTAGGTCATCTATCTGCACATCCTTTTTTCTTTTCCCAGGTCGAGCCCAATCTTCCATTAGGTCATCTATCTGCTCGTCTTTGAAGCTACGATTCGATAACATCTTTTTAACATCCTCTAAATCGACATCACTAAGATCCATTGACCCGTTTCGTTTTTTATGTTTCTTCAATAATTTTTGTACCTTCTCTTTATCTATTTCACCCTTCTTAGTTTTCAAGTTTTGCTCGTCCAAAAATTGATCAAATATCTTTCCTTCGTTTTTACTTAAAGCAAGTTTTTTTTTCACTTCTTCTGGGTTTAATCCTGTAGCTACGTCAATATGTCTAAGCAGGGTAACTATAGCTTCTGTTTTTTCTTTATTCAGCTTTTTTGCCTTCTGCTTTTTCGATTTTTTATCGAATGTACATGCAGAGGATGTATCACAATCAGGAAAATCTGCTATTGATACTTTCTTTCTTTTAAACAATTTTTGCCAAAATGTTTGTTTCCTTTTTATCCGAGGTATGATTGTTTTATCTTTCTTTTTTAACAATCCCATTGAAATGTTTTACCCGAAAAAAAAAAAAATGTTAATTGCTCATTTTTGTCTAAAGGACATTTTAAACAATTTTGTCAATATAACTTTTCCAATCGGTATACGTCTTTTATTTTGTAATGTTTCGTACTGACTCATAATCATAAACAACAAAGCATTATCTATCCGTGACCTCTTCGTTAGATTAGAAAATCTTCCGCCAGATTTACTCATAAAATTACGATGCGTAACAAAAGTATTATATATTTCTACTATATCATCCTCATCGGTGCCATACAACTCATACTTCTTTAAAGATAATTCTTCGTTTTTTTGTCTCTTTTTCTCATAATTAGATAAAATTTTATTTAATTTACTTTTGGTTATCAAACTTGTGGATCTATTAGGCTCATCTATTAGGCCGGTGAGTGATACGGTATGTTTATAGTCATTGATCATTTTCTCTAAAATTTTGCCCTTAACAGACGATAAATCGTACTTTTTCTTCGCCTCTGTTGCATCTAAATCTTTAACTACTTCTATGTGTTTAGATAAGTTCGTATCCGAAAATAATTTATTAACAAACAGAAATGAAACGCGTCCCTTTGACAGTTTAGAATCAGTTTTTAGCGGAACATTTGCAAGGGAATCTTTCTTTTCTTCTTTATTCCCTGCTTTGCTCCCTATCTTCTCGGGCTTTTTATTTGTTTTATCTTCTTTGTTCTCTTCCTTTTTCCCACCTTTTTTCTTTTCACCGGGTTTAAACTTTTTGTGGTTTTCTATGTTCTTATTTTTCTCTCCATGTTTTCTTTGTGTCGACCAGGCCATTTAAACTTGAAGGAATATTGTGGCAAAATTATATTTACAAAAACATTTATGAAAAAATACTAATAAGTAAGCAAAACAATGTAATTTTGTACTTACTGTCATTTGATTGAATACACATTTCATTATAGTCTATTGCAGCATGGACTCGAGGACGCCGTTGGCGGTGGACAACGTATTGGTGGCCGCTATCACATGTTTTTGATTTATATCTTATTTTTAGATTTTTACTATTAATTACAACTTCATCTTGGATGGATGTATAGAGGATATGGGCTATGGATATATTATAGCAACGGTTATTTGAAAAATATGTTTGAAGGGCTGTGGAGGCCAAATGTCATTCTCAAAGAGAATATAATGTCATTCTGTCAAATAGAAAAAGGACTTAAAACTATGGAGAGCGTAATGCAGCGGAATGTAAAAAGATTTTAGTATTTTTACAAAATCTTTATATTTGGTGCGATTGCACTTTTGGACTTTTTTCACGCTTACTTAAAGAATATTATTTCATTAGATAAAGAAAGTATACTTACAGAAAATTACCGAAAGCAATAAATACTCAATAACGAATTCGATAATAATTCAACAAAAAGCTCTCAGTAATTTACTGTAGACAAATTAATATTGACTGCATCATATCTATAGAGATATGTGGTATATATACTTATACAAGTATGCTAATAAATACGCCTCTGTGTGGTTGGTTACTGTATCTGGTCCAACAGTTCAGTATACATACGGTCACGAGCTTTAATATGTATACACTTTAGTACCATGTCACATTAACTTTTTTGACAAATTGAACTGTAAATCTACTAAATGTCAAATATGTTAGTGCGACAGAGTCCTAAAGTGGGTACATTATATTGCTCATGACTGTACATACTTACATAACATACGAGAACACCTATTTCCCGTTGGGGTAGGCAGAGACCACGGAATTCCACTTACGATCCTGACACACCACTTTCTCGGTATATCCCAAAAATATCTCTAACCCAGTTAAATAACAGAGGTCCGTTCCAGTTCTCGTGAGTAGGACAGCTGGGGGGTTAAAATGCCACATCGAAGCAATTCATCTATAACAGCAATATTGCTATTTGACATTTGTTTGCATTTGTTAGATGAATTGCTTTGATGTGGCCTATTTAATCTCCCTGATCTTTTCTGGATCATCTGACGTCTGTGTATGGATCGGACCACTCAGGCAGGCGTTAGGCAGTAAACATGATGGCAGCGAGAGCGGGAACGGTGTATTCCCATCAATGCGTTAGATTTGTATTCTTCTTCTATCGTGTGGGTTGTGAGATGGATTACCAACCTTCTCAACCCTGATATCAGGATTATTATTGAGCTGTTAAAGGGCCCTAGCATGTTTCACGTAACGATTACTTACTTAAAACAGTAAGAAGTAACCGTAATAGATTTGTATTGAATCACGCAAAAGGATCCGCCGCGGATACGCGCTATAATCAAAAATATATTGTTGATATTTAGGCATAGCGCTCACATGAGGCGCAATACATCCAATCGATTGTTGATTGTCTTCGTGTCTACGGCACGTAGTATTATTCCTTATTCTATGCTACTGCGTTATTCAGTTCAAAGCTGGAAGCGAGGAGGATAATGTTCTCAAAGAAATGTTCCCATAAGATTAAGCACAGCAGTCCACACACCTCTACTTAGCTTACATAGTTTTTTGAAGTCTTTATATATTAACGCAGCATTTTATCTCCCAACTGATGTACCATTTATTTTTGTGTAATATTACACACGAGGTAAACATATTTAGGTAGGTACTTGATTTTTATACAAAAAAAATATGGAAGATCATAAATGTCTAATCAATAACAGTCGGTAAATCTGACCGTAAATTGATTAGTGACCACACGAGTAATGCAGAATCTAATAATGTGAATTCAATCAAAAAGCAATTTTTCAATTTTACGGATATTACCTGCCAATGCCAATGTCGTCTTCAGTAAGTGCAATAAACTATTGATTTACTTCCAATTTTAACAACACCTAATGTTTATAAAAAATTTCAGATATTTTTAATAATATGTAAGTTAATATTAGTAGACTGTGCGCCTAAACTTGGGAATGAACTGCTAGACCCATTGTTGTATGAATATGATAATAACAGTATGAAGAAAGAACCCATCATTGAATCCAATGAAGACACCGATGATGACTTTTTAGAATTTAATCTTAGTGAAGAAATAACGTCAGAAAATATTACTGTAATAAAAAAATATGAATCAAATCAAACGAGTGATGAAGTCACAGAAACTTCTGAATCTGCTGACCTCATAATTAGTACGCAAATCAGTCTTGATCAGCAGGAAGAAAACGTGACAGAAACTAATGTTCCGGTACATCGTGCTCAAAAAAATAAAACAAAAATTCTTCTAAATGGACACTTGAAAAAAAAGACAGATGAAAAGAAAATGCTTCGTAGCAGCGTTCAAGTCAGTGGGTATGATTATAATGATCAACTATGTACAACTATAAATGATAGAATTCTTTGCGGCTACAACAAGAATAAAGGCCAAATCCCGAAAGATGATTTAGCTACTGACATGACTAATGGATGTAAATTACGTGGTAAAAGAATAGAATGTGGGTACGTATCAAGTAAAAATCAAGTTACCCACCTGCGCGATGATAATACAAACATTTACACCCCAATTTACCAAGCAAGACGCAGATTTCCAACATTTCCCAATAAAACATCTATCTCAAAGCAGTCCTTTACTGAAGTCACTCCATTTCTTTTACTGAAATTGATCAAAATAAAAAACAGTAATTTAGACACCTTAGCTGGTTTCATTTGGCTTATAAGATTTAAAGTTAACCCAATATTGAATTTTCGATATAAAAATATATATTACTTTATAGGTATAATTAGTTAACCGAAATGGTGTGCCTTCAGGAAATAGGATAAATCCATAAATTATTTTTTAGCCATCCACGTATTCCATTGTTACGAGAATTAAAACATCACATCAAAAACAAGTTCAACAAAACACGTCCATTTCTAACAAAACAAGCCGCAAAGGTCATCTCTCATGTGACAGAAGATATACAAATACCAGACTCTAACACAACACATGTAACATCAACAACAAGCTCCCCAGGTGCCTTCAAAAAAAATTTAAGGAAGATGGAACATTTAGAATCCCTGGGAGCAAAAACCACAAACAACGGTGTAACACGTTGCTTTGAAATCCAAGATAGAATCGTTTGCATTCCAGTTACATCTAAACCACCTATAACTACACCTACAGATTAGTACAGATACTACAATTGATGTAACAATAATGTCCTGTAATAATAATATTAAAAATAAAAATTATTAATCTGTAAACGTATTATTATTGGATAAGGCAAACTAGAATCTTATGTATTAGGTAGCTTCTAATCCTCGTTCGAAGGGCAACAAACATAAATCGTGAAATCACGTCATTACAAAACAATCAACTTTTAGAAATGAAAACGTTTAACTGATAAGTAGGACTTATCAGCTTAATAATTCGTCGATTGAGAAAATTACATCGCCAATTTGTATACTAATATACTTAGCCCACTTTGTTGAATTAGAACACTGCAATCAATACCAGTCAAAAAGATAATTTTGGTCCTTTAATTGCAGAACTCCTTATCACTCTCACTTTGAGATCGCAAGATAAATGATTATCACGTACTTAGCGGTGACGGAAAACATCGTGAGGAAACCCACATAAATGCGTTTCGGAGGTATGTTACCTAACCTGTATTAGGCCGGTTTTCCCTTCGAGTCGGAAGGTCAGTCAGGCAATCGCTTCTGTAAAAAACCGGACCTGTCAAATCTTCAGGTTAGGAAGCGAACCCTGAGAAAACAGGATAACGCTTGGGAGATGATGAAATCTTGGACTCCTAATTATACTTCACATATCATAATTATTATTATTATATGGGTCTCACATGTTTATTAGAAGATTATATGGGTGAATCAACATAAATATTATCTCCTTTATAAATTTCGACCAAAAAGAGGAATGACTCGTCAAAAATAGCTTAATAAAGTATCTTTTAACTTTTTCAATTTCGCCACTAAGTTTTCCTTCATATTCCATCAATTAGTTACATAAACATGACCGAATAACAAATTCAAAGGTAAACCGAGATTAAATTCTGCGACTTTCGGGTGCAAGGCGTGTCATACATAATATGAGAGAATCAGGATCACTTGAAATAATATATTCAAGTTTTTTTGTCTCCAATACACACACTATTGTGAATAATTTAGTGTAATAAAGCGTTTTACAAAACAGATCGAATTCTCTTCGATGTCTTACAAATTTGCAATATTCATAAACAACGAAACAAAGAGTTATACTTATTATGCGTTTTCGTGTTAAAACTATATTCATGTTCTCACACTTAATTGTAAGTAACTAAGCAGTCTACCTTATAATAGGGTCAAATTTGCTTTGAACATTGAAATTAATGTGGCATTATTATCATATTACCTAGTACTTCTAATTTCACATACACAAAGAATATTATGAACAACAATACACGTAAGCTATGCGTCAGTTGAGTTATCTCGTATGGGCTTTCAAAGGGCCGCTCCATCCCGTATCTCAATGTCATCACAAAAGTTTGTAATTCGTGATTACATACTTAATTAATTTCATAAACATAAACAGCCAGCATTCCCACTGCTGGGTACAGGCCTCTCCTTAACCAACCGGAGGGGGTGCCACGCTGCTCCACTGCGGTTTGGTGAAGATGTTTTACCAACGGATGGGCTGAAGCACTAATCATCTTACTTTTTCCGACAATCAGATGATTCAAACCAGCACTGTCCTTACAAAACAAAGGACAGTCTCACAAAGTGATTTCGACAATGTACCCATCGGAAATCGAACCCGGACCTACAGTTCCTAAGCCCAACGCTATAACCACTAGACCACGGAGCCTGTTAATGTATTAATTAAAATATTTAATTTAAACTCAAGGAAGCTTCAACAAATCCTTCCGCAAATAGAAACAATCACGTGTGACGAAAGCATTTTCTTTAGACAGCGTACATCCTGTCCTTTCTTGGATAAATAGAGGTAGTTGTTTGAAAATTTAGTAGATATGTCTGTTAATCGTTGACTTCGGTCTTGCGTTTCATTAATGATTGCAAATATAAGACCTTAGTCATAATCACATGTGGATGTCGGTGCATGTACCTGTGTGAACGAGCGGTTATTTACCTGTGTGCTTACTCAGTGGCCAGGACGCGGCCGAGTATAAATAGGTCTTCTCAACGAACCTCCTCACACACTGTTCTACACAATCTGCTACAATGAACACTGTAAGTACCACCAAGACCCCTCAAATGAATTTAAGATTCATATTTTTTCCTGTGTTATCTCAATCTGTTTAAAATTTTATGTTCTTTTTTAATTTTGTATAAGTACCTACCTAGGTATTTTTTTACATGTTGATTTGAGTACCATAAAATAATAAAATTTAATTTCAATACTCATTTTTTAAGTAACATAAAAATATTTTTATGACGTCCCCCACCCCTTATTATCACTCAAGAAACAGTCAACCAACTAAGTAAATAAGTAAACATTTTCTGACCTTCCAGGTAATCTGTTTGGGTTTGCTGATGTGCGTGGGCTTGGCCTACGCGGCGGTGGTGGTGCCGGCGGAACACGCTGAAGCTGCCGCACCCGCTGCGGAGGAGGCGCTGGAAGGCCAGGAGTCAGCCTGGGGAGGCCGCGGCTGGGGCGGCGGCTGGGGCGGACGAGGCTGGGGCGGCGGCTGGGGCGGACGCGGCTGGGGCGGCGGCTGGGGCCACGGAGGCTGGGGCGGACGCGGCTGGGGAGGCGGTTGGGGCAACGGAGGCTGGGGCGGTCGCGGCTGGGGCGGCGGCTGGGGCTACGGAGGCTATGGATGGGGCCGTTAACTCGCACTCGACCCAAACGATAAAACAATTGATCAAAGCTAAAGCAAAACACCATCTATTAAATATTGGCATTGGCAAAATTTTGCACCGGTATTCTTTAATCTGTGATGAGATTGTAATAAAATTAACTCCTACCGAACTTTTTTGTTTGCTTTGTTACCCTACGATGATACCTACATAAGTACATAAATATATTTAAAAAATACACGTGTTTACAGTTCTTAAAGCAAAAACTTTGTAAACACTTACCACTTATATATGCGAAACCACAAACCAAACATAAAGTCATAAACACGTATCCATTCTAGATATTGATATTTCGGTATAATATTCCCATACACGTTCAAAACTACTATTGAATATTTTATATTAAGTACATTAAATATTTACACAATTTATGTTTTACTTTGCACTACCATTTTCTATCTAATGTAAACAAACGATGCGCTAGTAAGTAATAAGTAAAGTAATTATCTCAACTAAATGAATGAATGTAATACTACCTTATACGTACTCCACGCACATAAGTGTTATTAGTGTTTTGTGTGTTGGTGTTACTTAGTGTTTTGTTGTGTGTAGTGTTGTGTTGTGTGTATTGTTGTGTTGTGTGTTTTATTTTATTTTTTTTATTTATTTATTCATTCATTACAAAAGATATTATAAAATTCTTACATTACGACACTGAAACCCATAATGGGTTTAAGATGTGTCAAATTCACGTCAGGCAGTACAGGTATAAATTAACCCTTAACACAATAAATTTAAGGTTGAAAAAGTAATATAGGTACAATACGAATGTATCCGCGGGTAGTAACTCGGTAATCAATTAACAAAATATAGTTGGACGGTCGGACCGGTATATTGGTAGGCACAGGCGAGTGCAAGTGAGTTTTACATTCGCCTGTCCTTTACATAGTGCTTTGGTGATAAGACATACAGGAGGCTCCTTCTTTGAGAAAAGATTTTATTTTATTATTAAATTTTGCAGTACCGAATTGTGTTCTTATATTATGAGGTAGTTTATTTAGCAATTTAGGTAAGATAATTTTGGCAGTCCTTGTTCCGTAGTAGTTGGTGCAGGTAGGAACAATGTATTTTTGTGCAGTCATAGCGCGGGTGGTTATCCTATGGGATATTTTATTCAGATGAACGTTACTGGCAGAGTTGTGTTACTCCACCTACTTTGGCACTAGTCCTAGATTATCTTGCCTACTTCATCCTACTTTATTTAATGAGTGACTTTAGTAACGTTCACAGAAGGTGCATACCTCAAACATACTACCTGATATAAACGTATTCAGAAGCTAAAACGAAGACACGTTTGACAGTCCTAATAGGAGCCCCGAGTGCACTCGTCGGGAATTCAGTCAATGTGTAGGTTTCGACTTGACTTATGATTCCAGACTTCTTACGACTCGGCTGGTCTTAGCATAATCATTTTTACTATGTTCTCAAGCAAGATTACACATTCACAGGACGTCATAGACTTCCATGAATCCTTTGTATTTATCAAGCTTCCCCCAAAGATATATCTTTAGTTTTGTATCTGCCTATAGGCAGACTTCCTTTTATATACTACATACACTACTCTGTTTTGAAGATTTACCAGGGAAGGAATTGACTACTGGATCAGCGCGTGATAGATGAACCACGTGGTGCGAAACGCCAAGGAATCCAGAGCGTTTTTATAGCAATAGAACCATTCAAACAAAACAGACAGTACTTCTTACGTAACATATATTATTATTATATATATGTATCAAGTGAATCCTCCTTCCTCGATTTCTTACATGACTTCACCCCTAGCATTTCCACTGAGAAGGCTAGCAGAAAAAAAAAACCTATTTATCTGCGTCGATTGTCTAACTTGAAATACCAAGTGTGTATTTACTAACAGACCTCAAATAATAAATAACCAATTATGTTCAATATATCTAAATAGCTTTATTTTACTTTGTTCCTTGCACTATTCACAAAAACCCGAACAATCAAACCGTGCTTAGTGCATAAAAAGTATAAGTACCTGTTTATTTTCTTTGCAAATTTATTTTAGCTATATGTAGCTTTTGTAAACTACTGACATTTACCTAATGCAATCATCAGATATCCGCATTAAGCGTGATTCTTTTTATTCAATAACTAGCTTTTGCCCGCGACTCCGTCCGCGTGGCGTGTTATAAAAGGAGAAAGGTTAAAAAATGCTTAATTTTATTATTTTTAAATGAGGTTACAGTATAAGTAGCTCAGTTAAATAATGAATTGTTATTAATTTCTAGATTATTAGTTTATGATTTGGTTTGATATTTTAGGAAAATACGATCAGTTTCGAAAATTTAAACAAAATTTAAAAATTACAACAGAAATACGCCGTGAAACGTCCGCCTGGAAAATTCAACAGAAAACTACCTACGAAAGATTTGAACCATCCAAGAATAGTGAAAAGTTCGCCCGCAAAATTCAATATTTGACACGACCATCAACGACGTCTGCCCTCACGCGTCTGCCGCGTTCCGGTTGCTCACTCGGGTATCTGCCCCCCCTCCGCGCCTCGCCACCGCTGTCGCCGCCCCACAAACGCCGCCGCGGCCGCGACGTTTCTTGGTTGCCACTACCGCGAGCTATAAATTTCAAGCCTCTGACTCGCTTCCCGTTCCCAGGGAAATTTTTAACTTTGCATTCACTAAGGTATATAATATATGCATGTCAAATTTCAAGCATCTAACTTATGCAGTTTAGATTTTTTCATACAATTTTTTTTACCCGCCAATTCCCATTTTTCAAAATACAGCCATAACTAAAATTTATATTTACTAAGGTATGCATGCATGCTTTTATTCGTAGCATGCATGCTAGATTGAAAACATCTATCTTACGCTGTTTAGATTTTATCATACAAATGTTTTTTCCCGCTAACTCCCGTTCCCGTGGGAATTTTGCAATATCCAGTTGCAACTAAGCTTTAGCTGCTTCTCTTCCCGGGCATGTCGTAAAAACCGACAGAGGGATTGTGTCCTCTAACATGATGGACTAATGTTATGGGCGATAGGCTGATCCCTTATCACCATAAGGTTCATCATATCCATCTTTGGAATTCGTATCAACAGTGGCTGCAAGTTGTCTTTGATTACTTGTGGCTCTGCCCACCCCATTAGGGATTACGGGCGTGAGTTTATGTATGTATGTATGTAACTAAGCTTTAAGTTAACTATGTAACACCCCATTGTACTACATGGAATGCAATAAATAATTTAATTTAATTGAAAACATCTATCTTACGCAGTTTCGATTTTTTCATACAAATGTTCTTTTCCCACTAACTCCCGTTTCCATAGGAATTTTGCAATATCCTGTTGCAACTAAGCTTTAAGTTAACTAAGGTACCTGCATGCCAAATTTCAAGCGTCTAACTTAAGCGGTTTAGATTTTTCATACAAAAGGATTTTCCCGCTAATTCCCGTTTCCGTGGGAATTTCGGGAATTCCTTTCTTAGTGCACCTCTACGGTATCTAAGGTACCTGCGAGCCAAATTTAAAACATCTAACTTGAATGGTTTAGATTTTTCATACAAAAGGATTTTCCCGTTAATTCCCGTTCCCGTGAGAATTTCGGGAATTCCTTTCTTAATACACCTCTACGGTACCTAAGGTACCTGCATGACAAATTTCAAACGTCTAACTTGAGTGGTTTAGATTTTTCATACAAAAGGATTTTCCCGCTAATTCCCGTTCTCGTGGGAATTTCGGGAATTCCTTTCTTAGTGCACCTCTACGGTACTTAAGGTATCTACATGCCAAATTTCAAACGACTAACTTGAGTGGTTTAGATTTTTCATACAAAAGGATTTTCCCGCTAATTCCCGTTCCCGTGAGAATTTTGGGAATTCCTTTCTTAATACATCTCTACGATACCTAAGGTACCTGCATGACAAATTTCAAACGTCTAACTTGAGTGGTTTAGATTTTTCATACAAAAGGATTTTCGCGCTAATTCCCGTTCTCGTGGGAATTTCGGGAATTCCTTTCTTAGTGCACCTCTACGGTACTTAAGGTATCTGCATGCCAAATTTCAAACGACTAACTTGAGTGGTTTAGATTTTTCATACAAAAGGATTTTCCCGCTAATTCCCGTTCCCGTGAGAATTTTGGGAATTCCTTTCTTAGTGCACCTCTACGGTTCCTATGGTACCTGCATGCCAAATTTCAAACGTCTAACTTGAGTGGTTTAGATTTTTCATACCAAAGGATTTTCCCGCTAATTCCCGTTCCCGTGGGAATTTCGGAAATTCCTTTCTTAGTACACCTCTACGGTATCTAAGGTATCTGCATGCCAAATTTCAAACGTCTAACTTGAGTGGTTTAGATTTTTCATACAAAAGGATTTTCCCGCTAATTCCCGTTCCCGTGGGAATTTCGGGAATTCCTTTATTAGTGCACCTCTACGGTAACTAAGGTACCTGCATGCCAAATTTCAAACGTCTAATTTGAGTGGTTTAGATTTTTCATACAAAAGAATTTCCCTTCACTACTCTGCTCCTATTGATTGTAGCGTGATGAAAAGTATACTATAACCTGTCCAGGAGTGTGAAGAATAATTGTACCAAGTTTCATTAAAATCCGTCCAGTAGTTTTTGTTTCTATAAGGAACATACAGACAGACAGACAGACAGACAGACAGACAGAAAGACAGACAGACAGACAAAAATTTTACTGATTGCATTTTTGGCATCAGTATCGACCACTTATCACCCCCTGATAGTTATTTTGAAAAAATATTTAATGTACAGAATTGACCTCTCTACAGATTTATTATAAGTATAGATAAGTATTTTGATAAATAATCAAAACAAGGAAATAATATTTCATATAATACAAATACTTGCAGAAGAAACTTCCAGTAGCAGAATTAAAGTGCATCCCAGACACTGCTTTGTCAGAACTATGAGGTCATATTATGATTAATGGCCTAACGCAAATCTAAACCAGCAGAATAAATGTGAAATACTAATACTTAAATAAATAATATTTCGAGCATTTTTCGTTTTAATAGTATTCACCTGAACTTATGGAAACTCACAAAGAGCCTCGCAGGCCCGCAGCTCTCATCCCGGGGTCAAGTCTTGTCCGAGTCGACTTTTCCCTTTGGAAGTTGTATTTTACCTAAAACTACTTACTTTTAATTTAATACGTGCTTCAGATCAATCTTGTGACCTTTGGGATGACAACCGAGATCACTTACAACTGTATTTCTTTTAGTTTATCTCTGGGTTTACCTATTTTGCGTCACGAGTCACGCCTATACTAAACTACGACTACATAAACATTACGTGTAGTTTTTGTGTCGTCTGCTGAAGTTCATTGAACTAGACAAAAACGTCCAAAACACGCCGAGACGGGTTTCGGCTCGATTCCAAGTCATTATGTCCGAATTTGTGAATTATGAAAATTAATAAGACCGCGAAACCTTTAAGCATTAAGTGACCCTGAACGATGAAGGACGTTTTCATGCCTAGGTCCATCAAGTAGGTACATAGTCTAAAAAACAACCATGATAACAGAGGGATATAAATATGCGGTCAAGTAAATGCCGTTAGAGGAAAAACTACAATGACTAATAAGTCACAGTTAAACAGCCATTCACATAGTCCTACCTGACAGTAACTTTTCTCATGTGCTTTACTTTATTGGTGGTCCAAGAAAAAGCTCGGTGAGGTGTGGATACTCAGTTTATCTTGGGATATAGTCGTGAGTTTATGTTATGCTTTACTTATTGTTGTATACTAATGTTATGCTTTACTAATGTAGGCCAGGGAGAAAGCATGGTGCAACAGCATTTCCTCTAATAGACTCTATTTTCAGTTAATTACCCTCTAAAATTGAGGAGCTCGGTGGCGCAGCGATAAACGCGCTCGGTCTGCGATTGTTGAAGTTAAGCGACTTTCGCAAAGGCCGGTCATAGGATGGGTGACCACAAAAAAAAAGTTTTCATCTCGAGCTCCTCCGTGCTTCGGAAGGCACGTTAAGCCGTTGGTCCCGGCTGCATTAGCAGTCGTTAATAACTACCAATCCGCACTGGGCCCGCGTGATGGTTTAAGGCCCGATCTCCCTATCCATCCATAGAGAAGGCCCGTGCCCCAGCAGTGGGGACGTTAATGGGCTGGTGATGATGACCCTCTAAAATAAGATAAAAATGCCTAGTAATAATTATAAGGACGAAGATACATTTCCTTTCGTATACATCGCATGGGATGGGGTAGTATGTAAGTAATATAGAGTATAAAATAGAGCATTATAAGTATTATTTTAATAAGCGATATGAATATTTTGTCGGGACTGAATCCCTGAGGTCATATTAACAGTAAGTAATTAGAAGTTAATTTTGCTTTAGGTATTTTTTATTGCTTACAATTATCACACACGAAAGGAAGTACATAGTTTACAACTTTTAATCTTGTTTCAATAACCGAAGATTAGGTTTCAACAAATTAACCCAGTTACTCCTGAAACTATTTATGGTCTCCGAATTTCGTAATTTTTCAATATGTGTTTTAGTGTGGTGCCAAAGTCTTCGGAAAAATAGTGAATAAAATTTATTTTCTCTGGGAAAGCGGGAAAATCATGGCCGTTTAAACGCCCAGTAGGAATATCCACTACTAACATACCAAGGAAATATAGCTGTATTAAAATACATTTTAAGATCTCTTGCGCACTTTTATTTGCAACATAAACATTTTAACTGTAATATGATAATATTTCTACTATTCAGCAGTGTGATATGTAAGAAAACATGCTTTGGGGTGCAGAGAAACAGTACATTTTTTACAAAAATAATTCGTTTTTTTCTTGCATACAGCACACCTCAGCTGATTTTCTTTATATTCCACCAGATGGTCCATTCTGTCATAACGGGACGTTTCACGATAGTTTCTTGACGTTGGACGTGGACCACGCTTTTCCGTTTTTTGATACGTCTCCAGTAAGCTTCTTGCTACCGCCCTGCGAAAAGTCAGATGATCATATTCGCCACTATCAGCCTTGTACAACTGCCAAGCATTGTGAACAGCCATGTCGAGGCAATGACACAGCAATGGAAAATACCATTTTTTCCCCCTGATGCTGGTCCTATATAGACCTATATTTTGGTCAGCTCGATCTACGCCTCCCATATTTTCATTATATTTCTTTATAATGCTAGGTTGCTGAATTATTATGTACTTCTTGAGTTGCTGCGAAAAACGTCTTGCGTTATGCAGTGGTTCTACTCGTTCAGTGTTTGAAGCGACAGTTACCACACTGTTATCGTTCCATTTACAAACCAATATGTCTCCTGGGCGGCTAGACATAAACTTGTACGTTCCTCTTTCCTCTTTCTTCATTACATTTTTTATCGGCAAAGGACATTGCGATGTCCGATTTTCTCTTATCGTCCCAGTAGCCTTCAAACCCCTGTTAGTTAGCTCGTGCAAAAGAGGAATCGAAGAAAAGAAATTGTCAAAAAATAAGTGAAAAGGAGTATGTGGATTCTGAGATTGCAAAGCGTCAGAAAATTTCAAAATGACACTCCCACCCAAACCAAACTGTTTGTATTCCACAGGAATTTTTGCTGACTTTCCCTGATAAGGCTCAAACCAGAGAACGTACCCTAATCTAGTAGCCCCAACCCAATACTTGTAACCCCAACGAATCGGCTTCTCCCTAATGAATTGCTTACAGCTATGTCTGCCGTAGTATGGCACCATTGCTTCGTCAACACTGTAATATGGTTCACATGGGGCAAAAGCTAAAAAAATCCCATTCAGTAAATCTAGCAAAGGCCTCAGCTTCGCAAACTTGTCGTCCATATTCTGTATTGTCGAGTTATCACAACAATGAATGTTACTCATTATGAAATCGAATCTATCTCTGGACATAGCATTATTCACAATATCAAAATTAGAATCGGTTGACTTCTCCCAGTACATGCTCCTTCGTGGAACTGGTACATAACCACTAAACAAAAGAATACCCAAAAAACATTTTATTTCATCGGTATTTACATCCCGCCCTGTTTTATTTTTTTTAAATGCATATATGTTCGTGTAACGAACTAATAGATCAATGCAATTTTTGTCGAACATGCAATCAAAGTAATGAAGCGGGCTCTCTAATTTTTTAGGGCCTTGGACTTGTTGCCACTCTGGGAATCTATGTGCATTGTGACGGTTCCTCCACTGATATTTTTGATTACGTGGCACTGTCACGGCAATGAGAGGTGTATCACATTCGGTAGGTGCAGTGACATTTGATATAATCTGTTCCGGGGGATTCACAGCTTCATCAATAGATACAATGCCTGTACATCTTTTTTTGGCTATCGTAGACAAAGGCAATTCATCTTCACTGTCAAAAGATTCGTCGTCTGAATAGATCAGGTCCGCTTGAGCTCTCAGCTGAGAACCTGAATAACCCAACAATCTGAATCAATATATAAAAACTAATAAATAACTGTCTAATGATAATAAATGTATTATGAAAAAAATAACTATTTCGCTTACTCGCTTACCTGGAAGATTATGCCAAGTTACAACTTCTTCGCCTCCAGAATCCTCGTCAGTAACATCAGCGTTCGCATTTTCAGGTGGTAAAATAGCTATGCCACTTGGTAATTGATCGTTATCGTCAATACACTCCAGCTCTTCGATAATTTCATTCAATCTCAACGGTTTCATATAACGCGGCCTGGAAAACATAACAGACGTTGATTCTCCTACTGGGCGTTTAAACGACCATAAACTTTCAAGATCAAAATTGATATAAAATACTCTTGTAAGATACTTCATTTTCCATTTCTTGACTAATATGTACTTACGTCTCAATAAATCTATAAGTGATAAACAGTAATATCTCGAAAAACGAATAAAAACTTACCTCTTAGAAGCCATATTTCGAAATATTTTATTAACAGTCACTTAAAACCGCAAAATTAATTGAAAATAGGCACACAAATAGCATAAACAACTTACTGTCATGAAGTTTAATCAACACTAAATAGAATAACGCAGAGATAAATAGGGTAGAAAACATTTATTCTACAAATAATCGAGGGTAGATTTGATAAGTATTGGCGGGCGTTTAAAAGGCCAGTAGGGGAATCTGGGTTAAAGCCACTCAAACTAATTTGTCTGTGAAGATACACAACGTAAGCTAAGGGACGGGCTTCCGTGATTGATTAGCTAACATAATGGTGCTAATTCCTGTAAATACCATCTAATTTTATTTTAAGTTATATCTGTCATTTTCTTATCCGCCGAAAAAGAAAGGGATGGGTAATCGACAAGCATAAAATTTATGGAACACACGTCAATTTTAAGCACAAATCTAAACCAACCGTCTAAAAATTACAAGTACATCCATCTTAAGATGTACTAAGTACCCACGCTTTCCCGATTTTAGAACATTTTATTAACTATAACAAACTCTTAACAATTTATAAGACAGTTGCAGTATATATTAGTAATCAGGAAAAATAAAAAATAACCAATATCAACAAAATGCAGTATATAATGAAGTACCTACCTACATTCATGAATATAGTTTTTGTCTTCTGGGTGTCAAGACTGAGAAAGGTATTAGGCAGACTGCATAAAAACGGTTTAAGGTCGCCGATTGTACTTCTCTTGTCACATTTGTGATTGTTTTTAGTGTTGTGTTTATATGTTCAATAAAGCGTTTTTGTATTGTATTGTTTAATTGCTCAGCTTCACCTACGCTACAATGCAGAGCCGGTTGGTTTATGGAGAGAAGGTATTCAATTTATATGGGCAAACTAGTACAGCACTACGACCAGGCAATTTTTCAATTAAAGGGCCAAGGATAGGACGATCCTTTCCATTCTCGCCCGATGATATAACGTTGTTGATAAAACCAAATCTACCCACGCGTTTACATAATTTAATGTCAATAGAGTAATGTTCGTGTTAAGTGCTTGCTACATGTAACTAGAAAATTGCCATCAAAATCTCTTCGAATCCCAAACATATTGCCTTAAGGCAGGGCCAATTTCGAAAGATCTTGCTACCATTTTGATTTAATTAAAACGTGATAGGTCAGGTTTCTAACTATATCAATTACTATGTCAGAAATAATGTATATCCTTGTCTGGTTCTGTCCAGGATTATAAGCAACATGGTTCATATGAAATGATAAACAAATGTGTAATTTTACCCCAAATCTGCAAGGAGCTTTTTTTTGACGTGACATTGTAGATGCCGCAGATGGCATTAACTACTTGGCCGGATGGGCAGCGCTGAAGGCTCTCACCCGGTACAACAGGCCTGAGGGTGCCCAGTTGGGCGCGAACCTCGGCTCAGGGCGTCGTCTGAGAGGAAAAATATTTGAAAGGATTAATCGACCCTAGTGGGTCGATAGCGATAAGCGCTGATTGAGGGAAATCGTCGACCACGCCGGCGGGGTCGGTATCGGGGTCCTGTAGTGTTTGGTGTCGCGAGCTGATTGGCTGCCTCTACGGCTAGAGTAATCGGGTCGTCGGGATCGTATATTACGTCCTTCTCTGCAAGGAGCGAAAGCATACCGAGAGAAGATTTTCTTAAATCAGGTTTTAGGTAACTACATTCGCTGTGATTCACGGATTTTTTATCCTTGACTTTGAAGACATTGCTCTTTCGCCACAAAAGTCACGTAAACATACGTTTTATGTTTTATAATGTGAACAATACAGTTAGAGGAACAAGTTTAATCAAGAGTCGTGTGACCAGAAAAACCAGTATGTGACATTTTTATTCAGATAGCACAATACCTATGTTACGATTCAAGTAATGTGACGTAAGGAAGTCAACAATTAGCTAATAGTCTTTTGTTTATATTCAAGGAGAAATCACATTAAATAAAACTGAGATCGTAGCTACTGGTAATCGGTAAAGCTCAATGAACACAGCGACGATATCGACCGCGTTGCGGAAACGTGAGTGCGCGTACGCCGCGCCTGATTTTATGTGTGAACGGGTACGCCACAAACTCGAATTTCCCACCCCTAGCATTCTCCTGGTACAGACTCTGCGTGCAATAACATAACACAGCCTTATACCTGCATGCATTACAGTACGCAGTGATGTATAGTACTTATGCACCCACCTCGCCATCGTCGCCAGCTTTATTATAGCCCCACATAATAGGGAGCAAGCCTATAGCCATTAACCGGGTTAACCGGGCACATATCCTTGTAAACCACGTCGTATTAATTATCTATGGAACATACTCCACCACTGCGGGTTGGCGGAGGTTTTAACGGCTAATAGCTGGTACCAACGGCTTAACGTGCCTTCAGAAGCACGAAATCATCTTATTTTTTACAGACAGTCTCACAAAGTGTTTTCGACAATGTCCCCATCGGGAATCGAACCCGGACCTCCAGATCGTGAGCCTAACGCTCTAACCACTAGACCACAGAGGCTGTTATCATCAAGGGCGTCAAGCTATCAAAAAATAAATCACCTAAGACCTAAAGATCAAAACACTACCTGAACATGAGGTCATTGGGTGGGTGATCGTCGTCAAATGAATTTATTTCATAAAGCACGAATTAGACAACATACAATGTTTGAGACAGGTCACTAAAATAAATAAACTGACATGGACAATAAAAGGTAGAGGTGGAATTGAATATGTAAGTACAAAAACTTGTAGTACTTTTTAGATCGGTAGGCGTGTTTTATTTGCTCTAAGTTCGCATTTCTGTCGTTGGTAAGTGACGATGTGATATGTGATGCGATGTGATGTGTGACTTAAAAATTCAAGTCAACAGGCTAAAGCTTAATCACTATATTCTGTCTCAACACAATCAAGAAAGCAAAAAACGATAGTGGCATAGTTAGGCAAAGAGGAAAAATATTATTATAAAGCATTATTAGTCTTGAATACTTGATCTGTAGATAATTGGTGTGACTGGATAGACAAAAACAAGTCACTGATTCATAACATTTATGTCACGATAAAAACAGACGCAATAAGTAGATCGACAAAATATTATTTATCCATGCTAAACATATGTAAGTATTTGCTGCCGTATTTTGTGGTCACATAAGTTTTTCTAAACGACCATGAAATGACTACAAATTACGGCTACAGATTGTCCGTATGCGCACAAAATTTTGATGACTAATATTGTTTAAGTACATCAAACATTCCGAATCCTTTCGTTCAACTAGAAAAACCCGTATTGACAACGATACATTAATTGCTTTCCTTTCACACTTTCCTATATTTTCCGCAATTTTACACTTACTCTTTGCAAATGTTACTTTATCCCAAGTAAGTACAAGCGTACCGGGAGTAATGAAGCAAATAAGTTATTTAATAAAAGTAAAAAGTAAAGCACGTAAAGGTCACGGCCATTTCTTTTGCCTTGATCCGTGTCGAGTTAATGTCGACTTTGTAACTGGTCTGCAATGTTGCCGATGAAGTGTGAAAACTGGCGCCTTCATCCGTATCCAACCGTATAAACAAGTTTTTCTAAGCATACGAACTCTGAAAATCAAATGTAGAGTAAATAAAAAAACAGACATTAAAATCAACCTAGAACTCTAGAAACTATAACGCCATACATGCATGTTGCATGCTGATTAGTAAGGACAAATCAGATGACTAAAATGACACAGAAAAGCACAACCTAAACGCTGACATCACATCATAAGCCGATCAAAAATTCAATGATATTTAAAATTAAGTATTTAAAGGAGATCATCGGCTCTCCATACTTTGGCCGGCCCAAATTTGAAAGTGCCGGCCAGAGAAAAAAAATGTGTCGAACCTTTCGAGTAGATTGCTCTGATCATTTTTTACTATGACACCAAACGTGTATGACCATTAGTTTGGCTTTAATTGGATTTTAAAAATCACGATTTTTCATACATTTTGTAAAAAAGAATATTATGTCCGTTTGGAAAAAGGGGATACAGGCGTATTACAAAGGACCGTTAGAACATTTATTAGTATGGCGCCAAACTTCTATGACCATTATTTTGACGTTTATTGGACTTTCCGTTTTGGTTAATATGTTAAAATGCCGGCAATCGAAAAAAATACGTCGAATCCGTCTAATAGTTGCTTCTCAATATTTTTAATATGACACCAAACATCTATGACCATTATTTTGACTTTTATTGGAATTTACGTTTTAGTTCAAATGTGAAAAGTGCCGACCAGCAAAAATACCATGTTAAGTGTATCGAGTAGATGCCTATTAACATTTTTTTCTATAGCACCAAACGTGTACGATCATTAGTTTAGCTTTTATTTTATTTTGAAAATCTTGATTTCTTATTTATTTTGTTTAAAAATAAAGTGCTTTGGGCAAAAATTGAGAAACAGCGGATTACAAAGGACCCTTAATACAACTTTGAACATTTAATAATCTGGCGCAAAACATTTTTGACCATTATTTTGACTTTGGCTTTTATTGGACTTTTTAAAATCTTTATTTTTTTTATACATTTTAACAATGACTACAAGCAGAGCTTTCCCAATGACTAGTTATTAGTCAGATAAATACTTTGTGTTTTTGTTTTGTGTGTTGATAGGTGAACTTCTATGTTAATACCATCTGATTTTAGATATGACGTTGGCTGTAGTTTTTGCATTCCACTCAACGTTACGGCCTAAGTTGAGGTTGAATTATTATGACCGTAGATGGTTGCCACCCTGCAAAGATAAGCTTGCCATCTAGTGACGAAACTCGTATTTTGGCATGACGTCTGAAGTAGCTGTTAGGGAAGACAGGAGTCGGGCAGTTGTACTTTGCATGTATGCCGATCACAATGTCCTGGTGCTACTCGGCCGATAACGTAGTACCTCTATCACCCCACTGTATTTTCCTTGTATACACACTTTTCTTAAAAAAAAGTAGCTTCTAAAGCGTAAACGCAAACCTATTTTTAATTTATAAAAATGTATCAAAAAGACGACTTTATTACGCCTTTAGCAAGATAGTTCCATTATCACCAGATAAAAACTTGTTTCGCCAAAGTGTAGGTATCTATGAAAACACCAGATTTTTGAAAAATCGAATCAAGTCCAAAATAGTGGTCATAGACGTTTAATTCCATAGTAATAAACATTTTGACGATCCTTTACATAACGTGCCTGTTATATTATATTTTTTTACAAAATGAATCAAAAATCAAGTTTTTTTTTTAATCTAACAAAAGCCAAACTAATGGTCATACACATTTTTGTCATAGTGAATAATGTTTACAGGTATCTTCTCGATAGCTTTGACATGTGTTTTTTGCTGACCGGCACTTTTCACACAGAAACTATAACGTAAAGTCCAACAAAAGTCAAAATAATGGTCATAGACGTTTGGTGCCATAATAATAAAAGGTCAAACGGATAAGTTATAACGGATTATACCAATATTGTTTCTTGGCCAGCACTTCACATTTTCACCAAAAATGTATGAAAATTCATGTATTTTTAATTCGAATAAAACCGAAAATATTGACCCTACAGCTTTGGTGCCATAGTAATAAATGCTCAGACGGATAAGTTCTAAGGATATATACCATTATTGTTACTTGGCCGGCACTTTACATTTTGACCAAAAATGTATGAAAAATACAGTTTTTTGAATTCGAATAAAACCGAAGATATTGACCCTACAGCTTTGGTGCCATAGTAATAAATGCTCAGGTGGATAATATCTAACGGAATATAGCAAAATTATTTTTTGGCCGGCACTTTGACTTCTGGGCCGAAATCCGATGATCTCCTTTCCAGTCATCATCAAATAGTTTGAGTTTGAATTTTTTCGATTTAAATTTTCTCTTTGTGAGTAAAGTGCTACAAAAACAGTTTGAAGTCTAGACTATTCATGCAAAGGCAGAATTATCCAAACTCCTTGTTACATTTTCGTCGCGTCATCTCGTTTAGCGACTACAACCGACCAGAATAACAGCACCATGACACCTGAGTTGCTGTCCTGCCCTGTACTTCCCCTAAACCTTTGTATAAGTATTATTTATCAATTTCACACACATCGTAGTGCTAAACAAACATGTTTTCTTTCAATCGACCTTAGATATACATCAACGGATAAATAATGATAACTTAGTCATCCTCAACCAGTCTTTTTTGTTTGATGTGATTTATTGTAAATTTGCCGCAAATGGCATTAAGTACTTGGCCAGAATCAACCAAATTGCATATCATGCCTAAGTACTTATCTTGCATCGATTATAATATTTCGAATAAAAAAACCGCTTTTAAGACGTTTTTGATGAACTATTTTCAACCTTGTATGATCTTGCTGAATAGATCGAGCATTACTTACTTATAAAAAAAAAACAAATCTTACAAAAATAAGAACCATTCATAGTCAGTAATTTGGAATAGAAACGTTCGAATTTGAACTGTATTTGACCCCGGGAAAATCCTTGCAAAGAAATTTCCTTCGACTTTGAACGAATTACTGATTTTATGTAATGTGGTGCAATAATCGTTGTTAGATCTATAGACATGGGTCATCGCTTAGCGTGACTTAGCATAAATTAGCACGTATAGAAATGTAATGGTTCTCCAGATATGTACCTCATAGATAATTAACACTGACTCTGACCGCAAAAACTAAAGACGATATTGTCTCATATGACACCTAGGTGGTGAGTATTGTCTCATATGACACTTAGGAAAACCCAAGCTAAAACAAATATTTTCAAAAACCACTATTTTTATTTTATCACCATTTTTACGACATTTTCTATAACAAAATCAATACAGATAAGTGACTTTGTAGGTAAGTATAAAAAATAAGCAAGTACCTAAATAAATATGTGTATTCGTATGTGGGTATATACGAGAACGTCAGGAATTAGGGTGACGCAGATTATGGGTATGTTATGAGTATGGTACGAGTTTAACTTCTTAAGATTTTCACTTGTCTGCGATCGTATTAATATATAGTTGGCGATGAGTAGAGCTGTATTTACTTTACACCTCAGCCTACCCCTTCGAACATACAGGCATTAGGCTATGTTATGTATGTGTTAAGTTAGTTAATGCCAGCTGAGGCAAACCTACACAATATCATCATCATCAATTTAAGAGCCACGCTCTTGTTGGTGCAGCATTTTCCATGCTACTTTTTTAGGGAAAAATAGGGCAGTGCTTTCCCTCTTGCCTTCCGCCAATACAATATGCCACGTCTAATTTTTAGTTAAAAAAGAAACAACAAATCTGGATCATCATACGTCACAATGTTCCAATTAATAAATGCTCTTAAACAAAACATCTCGCATCTCTGATGATTCACTCATAATTATACATAAACATGATAAACTAAATAATTTGCATTTCAAATCTTTAAAAGCATGAATTAATCGGTTGATGAAAATGCTAATACTAAAACAAAGGTTTAGTGTACGAAGGCCAGGTAATGTTCGAAAAAGGTAAGGTCAAGAGTATCCGTAATTTCCAATTCCTAAACGTCAACACACATACATAAACTCGCAACACAATTGTTGTATCAGGGTGGTAGTGTCAAGTAAATAATATACTCAGCGGTGAAGGAAAACACCGTGAAGAAATCCACATTCCCGAGATATGCATTTTCGAAGGTATGTGACGTAACCTGTATTCGGCTGGTTTTCCCTTCGCTTCTGTAAAAATCCTGTCAAATCTTCAGGTTAGGTAGGCGGACCCTGTGAAAAATAATGCTTGAGAGATGATGATGATTCTGATGTCTGTCCGAAAATCATACTCATACATATACTTTTCATATTTTTGTGTCATTTTGTCCTTAGTCATCTTTTACATGGCATTGTAGGCATCTTTACTTCACTTTAGTAGATTCTAAAATGTTATTTATCTGAGGCTCTACAAGGTCAAACATTTGCCTCGAGAGAAAACATCCGGGCGTAGTCATTTGGGAGTAGACACAATAAAACAAAGGAGGTCCTCAGAGATATCAATCTAAATACAGCACGGGATGCGCCAGGCAATTCATAGCCTTCAACGCTAAATTAAACGCACATGAATATGCACTTCTTGAATGCTAAATATTGTAATTATCTAGTTATAATAAGTGCACGAATTAGGAAATCCATTGTGATTACTACATTATAATAGAGCAATTAGTAACACGATCAACAATGTTGATATTGCTGTCCGTTTTGGATCAAAGGGTTGCATGTACATGCATACACAATTCTTTTTTTTTTAGTGTTCAGTGTTTAAGCATAATTAGGAAAACGTCTTGGTAGCTTGTAATATTAACTATTATGTAATAAAACTAATGCGAGAGCGCTGACTTCTGGGGGTCTAAAATGTCACGGTGGAGTAATTCACATTTGAAAGCAATATTGATATTAGGCTTTTGTTGAAAACCCATTTCTAGATGAATTGATTCAAGGTGGCCTTTTTAGACCACCCGGACTCATTTATTTGCTAAATGAAACACCTAAGTACCCTATACTAAGTGGTAAGTATAGGGTTATACTAAGTGGAAACTGGTCAAAATGTTTTTGAGTGAAATAATTTCGTATTAGTACCCGTTGATGTCTTTTACACGAAAGAGACGAATCTCTAGACACGCATAATTAAGCAGCCTAACTTTATCTAATTACTACAACAAAACCAATTTAAACTATAGCACACTGTTTTCTAAAATCCTTTCTACATGTATAACATCTACTTTTTTGGCGTGACTTATTGAGATTTGTCGCAGATGGCATAAACTACGTGGCCGGAGGTATAAAATCTACCCAGACGATTTTATTCACCTTTTAAGAAACTCTAATTAATAAACCCAAAAAAGCACTGGCAAGATTATATACCTTAAGTAGCAGGTATTCTATGGCACGACTATGTATTCATGTAGATGATAAATGTTCTAAAAAAATGAGAAAAACTTGATAAAAACGTAAACAAAAACGAACGTAGTGGCACTAATAATAATCCGGTCATTGGCTTCATTAATGAGGCAACCTTGACCAAGGCCGTAAAAGTAACGGAACGGGTGCGGAGAAAGCCTTTCCCTACATCTTTACGTTTCTAAACCAACTTCTATTATCTAATCCGATATCGAAAGTAGTAGATGTGCCAGAATTATTGTACGGATATTATTTTTTCAATTTTGGAATTGTATTTTTTTGTGTGTTTCATATCATGCTTGTAAGTACTCGTTTTGTTTTCTTTTTTCAAACAATTACTTAATATTTTTTTAATGTAGTTATATCTATAGGACGTACTTTCAGATTATCGCATGTTTAGGCATGGTTTAGTAACAACGTAGGTATTTACTTCAAAGTTGCGTTGTATATTTTATAAAATAAGATAAATGTAACTTATAGATTTAATATTGTTTATCATCCTCGTTGATTTATCTTTCAGGTTTTGAAGGTTAAGGATGTTTTCATGTTATATTTTTTCTGCTTTTTTTGTTTTTAAAAAATACCATTCAATGACGGTCATTGGCTGTTTATGCAAAATCAATAGTTTATGTCCACTTAATGCCATAATAATAAAGCTGGACATTATCCTGATACTCAAACATTTTTAACCTGATTTAATTAATAAAATGCTAGTTTTATTAATTAAATCAGGTTCGGTGAATACATAAATACGATTCTAATGGCAAAGAAAACAAAATAATTCTTTGATCTTTTATTCTATCTAAATTACCGAAAAATGCCAACGTAAAACATTTTAAAACCTAAACGTTTATCAAAATGATGCCCCTTTTAGAGTTGATTAGCCGGTCATTTTAGTAATAAGTCACGGCCCAAAAAAAATTAAAAGATTACCATGATAAGGTTAAGTTTCTTTTAACAAAAAATAGCCGTTTGTATTTTTTAGATTGATTAGCCGTATATTTTTTCCGATGCACCTACCCAAATCCTTTTATGAAGTAAACAATAATTATAAACATTAGGTTCATTTCCTCTTTTATACCAAACCCATTACTGCTTTTGACTCTTATTCATGCAAAAGTATGTAGACAAAATGACGTCATTGAAAAATACGTTATAATCTAATATGTAAATTTACTTAAAGGGCAATGAATGAGTTGGCGCAGAAATGTATTCCTACATTCAAATAAATAGGGATTTATCCTTATGTAAAATCGTCTTTTAAATTAGTGATTGATGGCATTACCCTTGCACTAAATAAAGATGAATATCTTTAGCACATCATAGATTTTCTCACAAGACCTTACGAACGAGTAGGTTTGGTACATCATACCAAATCTTTAAGCTACCAAATCATTTATTTATTTATTTATTTAATAAACACACGTAACAGGTTACAGACACAAATCTTATGAAATAATACACTTTTTGAGGTTCAGACTGTAGCCCAACTAAACGTATGCAAGTTATACAATACTATGGTGAGAAAACACGATTTCTCAATTAATTGCTATTTATTTATTTAATGTTTACTTATTTTTATGATTTGCTTTGTGTGTCCGTTTGTATCATGCTTTTTTTTGACGTGACTTATTGTAGATTTGCCGCAGATGGCATTAACTACTTGGCCGGACAAAGTCCGTTTATACTATACAATAAGTATCGCTTTATAGAAATAAATAATAGACATATGATATAGATACTTATGTATACAATGTATTTTTAATATTTTCACATTTTATAATAAGTACTCCTACACCAACCCGCAGTGGAGCAGTGTGGTGGAGTTAGCTCCATACCCAATCCAATTGGTTGAGAGGAGGCCTGTGCCCAGCAGAATGTCCCTCTGCTGGGCACAGGCCTCATAATGTTTTGTTTATATAGGCTGTACCGTGCTGGATATAGGCTGTTTATGTTGTGTTTATTATAAGTAAGTAACTAGATCTCACGAGAGCTAAGTCTGAATCATTCCAAATAATTCGTAGGCGTAAAATGAGTTCACTTATCCACAAACTTCCTACTTCCATCCACGGCATTCTTACAATATGAAATTATTTTCCTGATCCTCTTCGAGTCTGTACATCAAATAGAGATGATTAAAAATTTGAAAATAAAAGTTTATACTTTACAATTATTTTGACAAGATACCATATCCGACCGTCTTTAAGAACAACAACAAGAACAATTTTATGAATGTAATATAATTAAGGTAGATATACTAAGTCATAAATTCCAATTAATCATATGTCATCATATTATGTCCACCTGCTGGGATGACTGACGTGTATTTATCAAAATAAGTTAAAGGATAATTTATCTTATGCAATCAATTAAATTGTAAAGAGTACATTGCTGCATAAGGTAACAAATAATTTACCTACTTAAGATGCAAATAATGCAATTTTAAATTTATATTAAATGTATGTAATGCAATTTTACTACGAAGGTTATTATTTTATTACGATAAAATGTTACTAGATCTGTAACCTATAATACAAGACCTATAAAATCCATAATATGATGATCCATGCTTCGGAAGGCACGTGAAGTAGTTGGCCCTGGTTACGACAAACTGATGTAAGTATGCAATCGTTACATGAGCCATGTCAGGGGCCTTTGGCGGCTCAATCATAACCCTGACACCAGGGTTGATGAGGTTGGTAATCGACCTCACAACCCACACGATATGAGGAGAAGATATTGCTAAACTATGGACTTACTTATGTACCTACCTATGTCTTGAGACCAATGGGACAAACTATCGTTACCCAGCCAGCCAATTGAGTGCGTTATTTTTAACCCACTTCAAAAGAGGAGGAGGTTCTCAATTCGTCGGGAGGTTTTTTTAATCACAGTTTGATGTCATTTACTTCAAGAAAACCTCGATTTCTGTCATACATAAACATAAACAGCCTATATACGTCCCATTGCTGGGCATGGGCACAGGCCTCCCCTCAATCAACCGGAGAGGCTATTTTATTTAATTTAAATCCGGGGGAAAATAGAGACCATATTTTCTTACCTTAATTGAAACTAGCTTGACTATTGCGAGATATCCTTAACAAAAATCACATCCGAATGTGATATTTTGTTACAAGGCGATAAAATGTAAAAAATGTTAATTAATATTAAATTAAGTACATATAAACTTGTTTATTACGTAGATTTTCAGAGAATGCTGTAAATAGTGTCCGGTCACGAGCATTAATATGTATAGTACACTTTGGTACCATGTCACATTAACTTTTTTGACAAATTGAACTGTAAGTCTCACTAAGTGTCAAATATGTTAGTGCGACAGAGTCCTAAAGTGGGTACTATTATATTGCTCATGACTGTACTCCACATACAGGTACACATGTCATAAAACATTAAACTTTATTGCTTAGATTGATTAAATATCGATAGGTTCAGCATTCCTTTAGGTAGGTACAATAACTAGAGATCAGCCCCGGCTTCGCACGGTGCAATGTACAAAATACGATCGTAGCCTTATTTCTTGAATATAGTTTCTTTTGGGAAACCCGTTGAAGCAAACGGCGGTTGCATATTGTATTTCCGTATTACAATATTTTAAAAATGACATAGATTCACCGTACACCACAGAAAGTACATTCGTTGACTTAATTACAAAGTAAGTATTCATAATGAGTTCATTAATTCGATGAAAATATAACCAACAAATGATAATACGCACTATCGTACTAAGTATCACGAATCCGTTAAAAAAATGCATCTTAAAAATAAATAATCATCTTGTGAATAACTTGTGGCTCTACCCACCTCCATCGGGATACGGTGTGATATATCACTACTACCACCATCAAGCTTCATGTCTCCACCGCACTCGCGGCTTCTTGGAAACTTCAGGGACGCGAAGACTGACAATAAATTCCCTGAATAGATTTATTGTAATATTTAAATATTGTATATTCTTAGGTTATTTAAGGTACATATTGGCCCCGATTCCTGCAGATACCGCCTAATTTTATTTTAAGTTATATCCGTCATTTTCATATCCGTTGAAAAGAAAAGGGACGGATGATTCACAGCTCTTAATTTTAGGAAGAATGAGTAAATGAATGAATAACCCGGCCGAATCAAAAGGTACGTCCCTGGTATGCAATCCGTTTGACGTGCTGTCTACTTAACTGTGTCGGGTTATTGACGGATGTAAAATTTTTAGACGGTTGGTTTAGATTTGTACTTAAAATTGACATGTGTTCCATAAATTTTATGCTTGTCGATTACCCGTCCCTTTCCTTTTCGGCGGATAAGAAAATGACAGATATAACTTAAAATAAAATTAGATGGTATTTACAGGAATTAGCACCATAGTGTGGACCTTAGCTGCCTGAGTATACATATACAGGGTGTTAGTGACATCGTAACGAATACTAAGGCCAAGGGGGATGATTCAGACCATAATTCTGAGTTAATATCATGTGGAATTTTCCGAGCAATAATGAGCTGAATCATTCCTCTCAGTATTCGTTACGATGTCACTTACACCCCATACAAGTACATACTGGTAGCCATACAAGTAGGTATGGGTGTTAGTGACACCGTAAAGAATACTGAGGCGGATGGTTCAGACCACGATTCTGAGTTGATATCAAGTGGAATTTTCTGTCGGAAAATTCATGAAAATGTTTGTGTTTTTTTAAATTATTTTCAGTTCCATACTTTTGCGACGAAAAATTCCGCTTGAATTCCACTCAGAGCATGGTCTGAATCATCCCTCAAAGTTTTCGTTACGATGTCACTAACACTGTATTATTCAGGCAATGTCATATTGCCGTCTTATTTTAGTCGTCTGAAAGAGTTCCCTCTACCAATCTATACCGTGATAATTGAAGTCCTAGGAGTACATACTTAAATGCTCTATCACTATCGTAATCAATTCGAACGAAGATATATTGTGTTTTTAATCGACCTCAAAAAAGGAGGTTATCAATTTGACCCATATATATGTAATTCTTGGAATTGCACAATATTCGTATTATGTTAGCCTACGTGGGGTCCTAAACACGTGTGCCAAATTTCACATGTGTTTGTATGTACCTGAATGTATGTTTGTCCACGCATTTCTCAAAAGCAACAAATCACATTGCAGAAATTCTTTTTTTATTGGATTAAGTATCGTATAACTTATTATCTGTTATTCTCCCATAGATCCCAGTGACATGGTGGTTCGTCATACTATGGACAGCAGAGAGTGCCGTACTGGACCCGGCGCTGCACCTCTATCCTAGTCCACCACTTACAAACAAAAATGACCTGGGAAACCTCTGGGGTCAGGCCAGAATGGAACGCGACGCCGACTTGAGCGTGATACCTATTGAACAAAGTCAGTATGAGCCTTTTGGAAATTACGACCATTTTGTAGGTATACGATAATCTCATCTATAATCAAATGTACGCAGTAATTACTTAGTATTATATTCATCAACTTATGAAATCTTCAGTTATATAGTACACGATATTTACCTATCTATATTTTTATACAAAACCTCCTTAATTTTATAAAAATCTATGTTTATATTAAAGTTGACAAGCAAAGAGAATTTAATTCCACTGCGTGTGAGGCGCCATAAAATTGAAAAAGCTATTTGTGTTTGTTTTTTTCTTATTTCCCGAATGAAATGGCTACATTTTAAATTGTTTTTAGTAAAGTGGCCATATAATTTCAGAAAAAAAAAACATATTTTAATGTAAGATGCAATCTCTATGCTCATCATCATCTCCCTATTATATGATTTATCACAACAATATTTAACAAAATCTATAAACTATTCTTATCCTTACAGTTAAATCCACCTCGCAGGCTACAACTCCTACGACGACAGACCAGGAAGATATTATGGTTCCAATTCTGAAAACGAAACATAAATGCACATTATCCACTTCTTCGACAAAGGAAGAAGAACCGAATCCTACAACAATGATAGATGTAAAGGACCAACCAACCGTACCAACAGCATCTGCCTCTGATGACGACGAATCAATGGAAAAATCCGAAACCATATGGCCGTTTCTGCGTTCTACACGACCTCATATCGGGATCCACATTCCTTTGACGTTCAGCCTTAGAGGGTCGTATGGGAGATACGGCACCGGCGCAGGCGTGATCGGTAGCAGCTACGCCAGTGTGGATACTGAAGGGGATGGACTGTTCAAGCTGTATGGAAAGTCTGGACTGGCGGGAAGCAGTTACGGATCATATGGTGGAATTGGTGGGACCAGGATATATGGGAATGGGGGCGGTCCTGCTTGGAGTGGGTGGGGGAACGGTAAATGGGGTCATTATGGCAAGGGTTAAATATATTTCGATTATAAATAAGAATTGTATTCCCATTTGTTTATTCAATAAACTCGCTGATAGACTATGACATTTATATTATTTCCGTGTGACTTCGATCATCGAAACTATTCATATGAAGCCAGGTACCTAAATGGGAAACCCAACACCAACACTCATCATTTGATTACCACATTTTAGATACCTTTAAGAGTTTTATTAACCTTAACTAATAACACACAACAACATATAATAATAAATTCGCAAGAACTAGTATTAATTTGTTTTATCATACACACATGTAGGTATGTACTAAAGGTACTTTAATGAATCAGCCCGTTTAGCTATAAACAATGATTAAACACACATTAGAATTTTCGCAATCTTCAGTAGACAGACAAACAGACAAAACCTAATTAAATCTACGATAATATAGTACTCTCTCTCCTTGGCATTTATTATTCCTATCTGATGATGGGGTCTACCTTCCTCGTATTTCTAAGAAGAAGACCACTTCGCTCTATCGAACGTGTCGTTTTCAGAGACATAGCACAAGCACGGATCCTTACAAGAATATATTACAATTTACTATACATAATAAAATTATATAACATGGATGCCTACAAAGGACTCGGCTAGTGCTAGAAATAGTGCCTGTGATCAAATTTAAATATTAGTCCGAAAATAAGATACTTACTACAACTGAGCTAGAAAAGGGAAACGTTCGATTAGTAGATAGAAACTAGACTTGAATCACCCATTGGCACCTTATACCTGGGCGCAGAAACCACCTATACCTATAGCCCGCCGTTCATGTTGTGTTTGACCAGATAGACAAATAAAGATCAGTTAATAGTTATTTGACACCCTACAAGAAAAGTCGACTTTTGTGTTCCGTCCGGTCTATCATTGTGATTAATGAGAAAAAATTGTAACGACCTGTTCAATACTTAGCACCGAAACAATTACAGTTAGACATAACCGCGAAGCAAATTGAATCCACTCTATTCAAACCAAATCCAAACGCATTCAACAGTTGCACAGATTCGAAGCACTCACGGCGACACCTGTCAACTGTAACTGGGCATAATGAGGTAGCTTCCTGTGGCGAACTAATTTATATAGACCTCATGTATGGAGAAGGCTATTCGATGCCATGTTGGGGGCGATAGTTCTACTAGTGTTGCTGCCAGCGCTCGTGACTTCATCTGGAGATGGGAACATCAGACTGCTGGAGGAAGAAGTCGGTGCCGCGATACGGGCCTGTACGCCGCCTAGCAAAGAAGGGGGTCGACAGGTAGGTAACATACTTAATCATTATTTTTGAACAACCCGTCATCTAAAGCTTATTTCGTCTTAGAAAAGCATGGAAAAATTTATAATAATGCAAATTCACCAGACAAGTCTAGGACATTACGAAAAATGGATGGCAAACTATCGGAGAGTCTTCCGACAACTTTAGGTATTACCTACCTTAGAATAAACAATATTACTACGTACCTATTGAAGGGACACTCCATCCCGCATCGATACGAGCTTGGAGCGATCTTGATTTACCTCATACCTGATGGGGGCCACAATAGTCTTAAGGCATACGGGAGCGCGCGCGAACAATCCTACCTACCTCACACGCATGAGGTAAGGTGGCAAACGGCAAGAACATTTTTTTTCTAAAAGAGTGTCCAGGATGTGGCATTACGTAGGATTTATCTTATCGTCTTGTCTAGCCTGAATTATCCCATTGCTAGGCAAAGTAATCGCTCTGTTTCTCCCACTATCCTCGCCCTTTGTTATATGTAAGTACATACCTACAATGTTATTCGTCTCTACCTAGCGTCGCTCCGATGATTTTGGGTACGACGACCAATACGGAGACCGGACGCCCAGAATTGATGGCAATGAGAAGACAGATTTAAATCAGTACGCACACGAGAGACGTAACACCAGTGACACGAGGGATAAGATCCATGTTCTCAACGCTACAGACTACGATTATGGAGGATATGGGGCTGGTAACAGAGGGGAGAAGTTCGTCAATACTGTACCAAGACCTGCTGGTGGTGGTAGCTATAACGAGACTACGAATACGAGCTTCAATAGAACTAAAAGAAGTGAGCCGTTGCTAAGTAAGGAAGATTCTGACCAGGTAATTGAAACATTTTGATCTTAAAATACATTCATCAGCTTTTGATTCTGCAACGACCATGTTGTAGGTACGATAAGGTACAAAAGTCCAATCATTTTCTTGCAAAGTAATAAATTAACTGGTTGCACTTACTCCTGGTTACATGTCGTTTCTGTAATAGACCAAAAATACCTACAAAAACAGAAATTTTACAATTATACAACTAATGGTACATAATTTCACCACTTTACAAAGAATTCGCTGGCTCAGTGACTGCACTTTTATTCTTTGATTATACATATTCAATCACGAACCATACGTCCTCTAAGCACGGATACTTTCCTAAATCTTAGGTATTATATAGCAGGAAATACCTACCCATATCAATAAAATCTAATAGAATAAATAGATACATTCACTCTAAAAACCTCTTAAGTGTCATCATAATATCCTTTCGTATTTTTCCAGTGTCTTAGTCAATGCGTGTTCGCCAATTTGCAAGTGGTAAGTGTATTATAATAACTCATACATTATGTTGTATTTAATTGTATTGACCTGTAACCCTCGCGTGATGACAGGTGGATTCGAGGGGGATCCCTCGTGAGGCCGAGCTGTGGAACAAGGTGCAGGGCTCCGTCACTTCGCAGCAGTCAAAAGCCGTTCTTAGAGATCAGATCCGCGCATGCTTTCAAGAACTGCAGTCTGGTTTGTTATCGATTTTCTTATCTAATTCTGTTGTAAGAATGTACTTTTCTTGTCGTTTAAATTATGATTGGCTAAACATTAACACAAAGAAGTACCTATATCATTTATAGGTACCTACATATTATAAGTAGGAGTGTATAAATATTGAATTCGTGCCGTGTCTTAAATACAAATATACTTTATTGCACCAAAATAAAAGGAACTATTTACAAAAAGACTTAACTATGTACATGGCAAATGGCGGCCTTATCGCTTAAAGCGACTTTGGTCCAAACAACCATAAGGCGAGGAAGTATGTAAAAATTAAAAGATTGCGGATTGATAAATCGTAGGTAGGTACATTAAATATTACCTCGCTGAAATATAAAACATAGTGATTCGCAAAGTTGGTAGGTACCTACTTCCTTCCCGAAGAATTCTTAAACTAGAGTAAGGAATGTACCCTTTCCCGTGATGAAATAGCTTTTTCAAAGTCTAAGCCAAAGCTTCTGCCCTAGCGAATTCTATGACAAAGGTATTTATGCATTTAATTCTACATCGTTCACAGAAGCGGAAGACAACGGCTGCTCTTACTCTAACAAGCTGGAACGATGCCTTATGCTGAGGTTCTCTGACCGAAAATCAGATGAAGGACAAAAAGAGGAATCGCAGAAAACCTAACAGCTTTAACATTTAAACTACCTATTAATTTAAAGCAATGCACAGAGAGGGTGGGTGGTTCTTCGAATACCGGAAGTCAATAATGGCCCCGATTCCTGCAGACACCGCCTAATTTTATTTTAGGTTATATCCGTCATTTTCGTATCCGTCGAAAAGGAAAGGGACGGATGATTCACAGCTCTTAATTTTAGGAAGAATGAGTAAATTAATGTGTCGGGTTATTGACGGATGTAAAATTTTTAGACGGTTGGTTTAGATTTGTGCTTAAAATTGACGTGTGTTCCATAAATTTTATGCTTGTCGATTACCCGTCCCTTTCCTTTTCGGCGGATAAGAAAATGACAGATATAACTTAAAATAAAATTAGATGGTATTTACAGGAATTAGCACCATTATTACCGTAAACGCAAAAATATCCTAAGTAGAATCTTTTTGCAAATATCCAGTTGGAACTTATGTATGTCGCCAACTTCGTAAGTTCTAACTGGATATTTGAACTATTACCGTTAAACATAGTAACTATTAAGTAACTAATAAATATCCTAGAATCTATAATATTTTTGCAAATATCTCGTTAGAACTTATGTAGGTTGGCGACATACAAAGTATCTGGGATATTTTTGCGTTAACGGCGCATTATTAGTTAATAGTTTAACAGTTATTTGACCACCGGTGTACGAAGATCCACCCGGATATCGGTAGCGGTTTGGGGCGATTTTGTAAAATCTGGATATGGCGCGGTATGGTTTCATAAAAAAACGAACTCCCGCTTTTCGCTTCGGCGAACGCTCCCGATCCCAGTAGGTACGTAAGTACTGGTACTACCTATGTGTGCATCGCTTTATATTTTTTCTTAAATACGTATACTTACTGACACCTACGACCCACGCAATGTTTAACGGATTGTATATGAAATAATAGAATAAGTAATATATTTTCTTATTAATATCATGTAGTCATTATGTAAATAGCAAAGCAAATCAAAATAAAGTCTGAATATGTTCTAATGACTTTATTTGAATAGTTCTACATTATTAACGTACCTAAGTGCACCTATGCGTTCTACATACTAGTTATAGACAATACCTAAATGAACTGCATTCTTACCAACTCTATATAACATGACAAACTAACAATCAATAATACATATAATACAGACAAAACCATTTATAAAATGTTATCTTCTTTGCAGGTATAGGTAGCTACATACGTATTGCGTATACCTATGTAACGCTGTACATATCTAGTTAAATGATTAGATAACTTATATCTCTACAGAATTATATGACAACACAGACAGTAGAATATCATGGTCTCTGCCTACCCCCAACGTAAAATAGGCGTGATAGGCATTATGTATATACGCGTGTGTATATAGTATAAACAAAACTACCGCTTATTTTATATTTTGCACTTGCTGTTTTTAGAGTACACAAACTTCGTAAGTACCTAGTCTTTGTTCATAAATATAAAATGACTGGATACCCCGGGAAGGCGAATGGTTGTGGGTGAAACAGCACTGGTTTGTCAAGACTGACGTCCTTCAGCTGATGAGGAAGAATCTGCCGGGGCAAGTTGTTCCGCTGGGGTTTCGCTTTCTGAAACATTGCCACTACCTACAGTAAAAAAATAACAGATACATTTTCTTACCAACAAAGAAAATATACACATAATCTTTACCTACTGTCCCGCTGCTAGACAATTCTCTCCTTTATGAGGGTTGCATATAGTTCTTCAGTCCTGACATACGAGTATGTATACCCCAAATGATATATAAACATATTTTTTTCCAATATTTGAAGTTTTCGACGATCTACCAAGATTAGCGGGGTCTAGACTCGTTTTCTCACCTGAGCTACCCACAGTGACATGATTAGAACGACTTATTTCTCGTCTTTTTCGTACTAAACTGTATACAGTTAGACATATCTCTCGTCTCTTTCACACTAAGCGATTATTATATATATATCTGTCCTTTTTCGTTAGGGTGTCCAAAAATGTTAAACATCTGTGTATGTAGCTAGGGTGGGAGCTAGGTATAAGCTATTAGATTCTTCAAGCAATTCAAATTCAAATACTCACGCAATTCCAGATAAATATTAAAATACAGAATGTGATCCAGATTTTAGGCACTGTCATTATTTCTAGTAACTACTGTATCGGATCCTGTACATTATACATACTTACTAAAAGTTATTGTTTCACTCAGTTTTATCCAATGTTTTATAACGATAATAAATAAAGGATATAAAATAAAATTGTTATACAGCTTTGCCAATCACAAATGTTATGTACTTACGAACAGTTTCTACGGCTAGTTGGCTGTAGCAATAAATAAGTTTGAGGCTCAATGACAAGATAGGGACCAAAAAATTACGAGGTGAATCTTAAAAATCGCAAATCCTTGGCTTTAAGCAGGACCGATCGTCGTGGAGATCCTTGGGGGAGGCCTATGCCCAGCAGTGAGCGTCGTACGGCTGATGATGATGATGGCTTTAAAAATCTCATTTTTATCGTGTGCCACCTAACGTGTAAATAAGAGCGAGACACAGTCCGTGCGCTCTTACCTACTCCAGACAAAAATCCCGGAGGGGGTGAGGTCGGCGCCCGATGCGAATTCATGCGGGGCGGAAAGTTACCGTTCTATACGTAATCATCATCATCATCAGCCCATTAACGTCCCCACTGCTGGAGCACGGGCCTTCCCTATGGATGGATAAGGAGATCGGGCCTGAAACCATCACGCGTGCCCAGTGCGGATTGATGGTTATTAACGACTGCTAATGCAGCCGGCACCGACATGAAAACTTTTTTTGTAGTCACCCATCCTATGACCGGCCTTTGCGAAAGTTGCTTAACTTCAACAATCGCAGACCGAGCGCGTTTACCGCTGCGCTACCGAGCTCCTCATTACATTATGTTTGTATAATTATATTTAGGGCAATGTTAAAACAAATGGTTGCCTATGTTAGGGTACTAACCTTGTTAAAGATTATGTAATAATACTCATTGTGCTTTCTTATCTTACATATATTGCAGTCTTAAATAAATAAATTAGCGTCATCTGTGACTTCAAGATGCTGATTGGATTTGTTGTACAACACAACATATTGCATAGATAAGCGACATACACTCTCATGCTCTCTTTTAGATTCATTTCAGATAATACTGTATAGCAACCCACTTCATTCTTTATAACAATATTATTACAATAATTTAACTGCGGGGTGTGTACAGGAACCGCGCCGCGGCGCGAATTATATCGAGGGCTTTGACTAAATAACCATACAATGTTTATTTATGTAGATAGCATTTGTTACGTCTGTCCATTGGTTGAAACCCTCGATAAAATTCGCGCCTCTCGCGGCGCAGTTGCTGTGCACACCTTGCTGGTACATATATATTTATTTAAATTTGATGTTGCAGTTGGTGAAAAGTATAGTATGTTCTATTCTGACCCAGAAGAATATAAGTGCATTGGGTTGGTCTTCTTAATAATTATGAATTTGTATATCAGTTACAAGGTACATACAGTACAAGATGAGCCTTATTTACAATCCATACTATTGTTAGTAAAAATATCTGAATGTTGAGCATATTCATTAAACCTTTCACACAGCGCCATCCTTAAAGAAAGTTTCTAAAGACAATCAGTATTAACTAAAGTCACAATTTAAAAGAGAGTTTAGACAGTCAGATCAGTGTGCAGCAGGAGCAAGTATTGACAAAGTTAATGTGTTAAGAGGGAGCGGAGGCTTGCTTGCGCACACTTTAGGTTGAGCCTGTATGTGCTTAGACCATCTGCACAGGTGGAGTAGTGATTCTCGCTCTATCACTGATAACCGCTCCTGGAAGAAAATATAATATATATTTGTATATAAAAGTATGTGTATAGACACACCATATTTCTATATTTTTAATTCTGATATCAAAACTAGATCATTATTGGTTACAGATTAATTAGCTTTACTTGTCATGAGGCTACAAAAATTAAGACCTGATCAGAAACTATTATAAACATGTTCGTAATCAGTCTATAGTAAGTGATGAAGAACAAAAGAATTAATGAATAAGAAAAAATAATAAACTTACCAGTAAAGGATATAGAACATAATACACTGCTACATCAGTTACTGTTAAAAATTGTCCTGCCAAATAGGTATTTCTTTCTAACGCCTTATTGATATCCTGGAAAATAAAGTATCATTTTGAATGTTGATTTGCCTATAAAATACAAGGTTGTTTGTTTTATAGAAGTAACTGATATTGTTACCATTATGTAAGACTCACTTCTAAAAAGTTCTTAGAGCAAGTAGGGTTAGCTACTGCTTGGTTGGCATACATGGCGATGTGCTCCAGCCACTGGTAGCTAAGCAGTGCCTGCTCCTGACTCCATGGAGACCCACTCTTCGCTGCCAGCCGTAACACGATACTCGCAAACCCTTCCACATTCTGCTTGTCTAACACCGTCGTCAATACCTAAAACATTCACAGCCATCACTTTAAAACTCATAAAATGTCCAAGAACTGAAACGTGAAAAAGGCAAAACTTTTAAGTCCTTTTACCTTGTCGGTATTGTAACACACTGTTCCCACAGGCGTGTTCAAGTATTTGCCAATCAATTTAATAACTTCGACAGTGCACGCACTCATTATTTTAATTTATTATAAGACACTTTTTTGAGAAGCGAAGAAAGAAATATTCAAAAACAAATCATAACCTATAATTCAACGTCATCCAGTAATAGAGTCCAAAAAAGTTAAAATAATTTAGTATGAATGAGAAAGTGTTAAAAAATTAAGTTGTAAGACAAAGATAACAAAACTGGGTGACTTTTGTATTAGTGTTCAGAAATTCCCACAAAAACACACTGAACACTGTTTTCTTTTTAAAGAATTTAAACAACTTCCGGCTTTTTCGGCGGGAAACGGGAACGGGACAGTTGCTTTCTTCATTGAGTAATCTAAATAATTAATACGAAGTGGTGTTTTGTGGTTAATGATCGCATTAAGTTAGTCGGAAGACATTCGCGAGTGTTATTATATTGGAGTATTCAATAAACAAAGTGTATCTGCCTATTTTCGCTTCGTGCCGGGAAGCCGCTTCATAACTCAAAAGTTTATGCGGACTTTTGAGTTAATTCGTTTGGGGTTCGGAGTAGGAGTCTACTCCGAGGGTGGGGGCTTAGGTTTCATCATCATCACCTTTCATCATTTCATTAATCATCAAGAAAAAAAATACGTCAGACATGGCTGTATGGGCATAGTTCCCTTTACCTTACCCTTCGGGGAAAACCAAAACAAAAAAAAAAATTAAACAACTTCCAATCAGTTCAGTCGGACAGTGATAACGTTATAGCAGTATTACAATGACCTATCTCTGTTTTCCTCTCGTTTTCCTTTACACCTATCGAAACAAAGACCTTGTATCAATATCGAAAAGACTTACATTTTTCGGCTCGTTTTTCGGCAAATGTGCCGGTCGCTGCTGCGCAAAAAAAAAACCAACATAATACGTCAAACCGTCAAACGATCAGTCAAAGTGTGGCTTTTCGGCGGGAAACGGGAACGGGACAGTTGCTTTCTTCATTGAGTAATCTAAATAATTAATACGAAGTGGTGTTTTGTGGTTAATGATCGCATTAAGTTAGTCGGAAGACATTCGCGAGTGTTATTATATTGGAGTATTCAATAAACAAAGTGTATCTGCCTATTTTTGCTTCGTGCTGGGAAGCCGCTTCATAACTCAAAAGTTTATGCGGACTTTTGAGTTAATTCGTTTGGGGTTCGGAGTAGGAGTCTACTCCGAGGGTGGGGGCTTAGGTTTCATCATCATCACCTTTCATCATTTCATTAATCATCAAGAAAAAAAATACATCAGACATGGCTGTATGGGCATAGTTCCCTTTGCCTTACCCTTCGGGGAAAACCAAAACAAAAAAAAAAAAAAAAAAAAAAAAATCAGTCAAAGCTCAGAACAATAAAAGTGTCAAACAGAAGCTTATTGTTCGGATTGGTCCGGTCAGGGCTTTTTGGCGGGAAACGGGAACGGGACAGTTGCTTTCTTCATTGAATAATCTAAATAATTAATACGAAGTGGTGTTTTGTGGTTAATGATCGCATTAAGTTAGTCGGAAGACATTCGCGAGTGTTATTATATTGGAGTATTCAATAAACAAAGTGTATCTGCCTATTTTCGCTTCGTGTCAGGAAGCCGCTTCATAACTCAAAAGTTTATGCGGACTTTTGAGTTAATTCGTTTGGGGTTCGGAGTAGGAGTCTACTCCGAGGGTGGGGGCTTAGGTTTCATCATCATCACCTTTCATCATTTCATTAATCATCAAGAAAAAAAATACGTCAGACATGGCTGTATGGGCATAGTTCCCTTTGCCTTACCCTTCGGGGAAAACAAAAACAAAAAAAAAAAAAATGGTCCGGTCAGTGCAGTGAATTAATTCTCATAGAATTCCATTAAGAAATGAAATCTCATAGTTATTCCTTTATATAGTAATCTGTGCTATATTCTCTACAGTTACAAATTATCAACCAACCAACTCGTTAAATATTTAAAGCACGTGACAAAACTATGGACCGGAGCAACTAATAAAGTGCGATTTGGGTTCTGTTTACCGCATTTATTATATTTGTCTTCATGTTGACTTTATGCCACAATTATTTTCGTGTAGCTTCCAACAATAAAAACAATCAAGATAATCAGAATGTTAGCAGAAGGAAGTTTGTTTTCGGCGTATTTCTTTTACTGTTGGTGGTGGTTTTGTGGGTGGTATCGTCAGAGCTGACAAGAGTAAGTACGGGTTCCTATTTACAACTTTTTATACGGCTTCTTTCGTGACATTCAATAACAATGAACTTTTGTTTTGTTACAGTACATATACTTGGAAAAAAAGTTGGAAAGACCCTTCCTTGTAACTTATGTGCGCAGCTCACTACTGTTTGTGTATTTATTAGTGTTATGTTTCACACCACCCACTAGAGACCCTTGTAGGCCTGCTGACTATACTGTAAGTATATTTATGTTATACAAGATAGTTATTATCTAAAATATGTCATTTAAATTTTCTTATAAGATTTTTTAATCAAGACTAGATCTTGTTTGAAACCAATATTATTATTTTTCAGCAATTAATAGAACCAACAGCTGAAACAGATGATGAAAATTTTTTCAATGAGTCTACCACAAGTTTGGTAAGTTTTATTTATGCTATCAAACTTTCATACCAAAAGTGGCTGCAAGTTGTTGTCTGGTTGTCTGGCTCCATCCAACCCACTAGGGATTGCGTGCGTGAGTTTATGTATGTATGTATAAATAAAATATATAGTTTTTAAGTATCCTTGAAATTATTTTTATATTATTATTATAAAACTTTATTCTTTGAACTTTGTACTTTACCAACCAAAGAAACATGATTTATCAGTACAGCATTACAAATTTTGTACTTCCTTTGTTACTTGATAACTTTAGACAAAAAAGTAACATATTAAGGATTTTATCATTAATCAAATGCTTAAGAAATTATAAATTATGTGTTGTTTTAAATATTTTAAGTTTCTATTAAAACACATTTTTCTTTCAAGGGTGACTCCACATTTGTGCCGGTTCGGGCTGGAGAGACCACTGACAGTGATGATGCAGCCCCTAGAGCCGTGCGCTTCAACAAAGTTGCTGAGGTAAAAACCAGTAAAACCATAACAGTTACACAAATATAATCATTATTTTTATCACCAAAATAGTGTTGTACATCTAACTTCATCAAACAATATTTTATTTAAAAAAAAGTCTGCAAGATATATCTGGTGAGGGCAGGGGAGATGCGACACTACACGAACGTAGGTTAATGTGTGTCATCTTTTAATGCGTAAACCGTGGATAGATTTGGATGAAACTTGAGTGTATATCAACGAAGCGGCGGGCGGCGAACTACTACTACTTATTACTTACTCTGCTACTACTACTTATATGATAATGTTTGCTACAGGTGCGCGTGATGTCTGCAGCGCAGGCGGGCGAGGCATTGCTGGCGCGGCTGTCGTGGGCGGCTTCGGTGCGCGCCACCGAGCACGCGCAGCGCCGTGCCGCCGCCGCCGCCACGCGCCGACACCTGCGGCTCGCGCTGCTCTTTGCTGTACCCGTGAGTGATAAATCCCTCCTCCCTCTCCCTCTCGCTTTATCTCCCTCCCTCCCTCTCTCTCTCTCTCTCTCCCCCTCTCTCTCGCTCTCTCCCCCTCTCTCTCACTCTCTCCCCCCTCTTTTTGTCTCGCTCTCTTCCACACTCTCTCGCTCTCTCTCTCTCGCTCTCTCTCTCTCTTTCTCTCTCTCTCTCTCTCTCGCTCGCTCTCTCCCTCTCTCTCTCTCGCTCTCTCCCTCTCTCTCTCTCTCTCTCACACACACACACACACACACACACACACGTAAAAATACTTAGAACAGACAACAATAGAGCATTCACAAGTAACATGGGGTCATTGCTCTTACCTAAGCAACAATTTGACCTATTTAGTGCCCTAATAAGTCTGTATACTTATGATAGTACACTGACTGACTACATATTATACTTACTGTTACTACAGTGAATCAGTTTACCAAAGATGTATGATTTTTTTTCTTCAAATTCATTAATAAATCCATCGTAAAAATATTTTGTACCTATTTGAGACCAAACTTGTAAAATTGTATCAAGTCGGTCTGAGGAACATGTCATGTGTTTTCCTATTCTCTACTTAGTTAAGAAGTTTTTAGTTGACCCCTGTTCAGAGAAATAAGAAGACTTTAGGAGAAGGTCATCTTGCTGAATGTTGGGATAACATGAATACATTTTGAGCTGGTTAATATTGAAATTGAAACAACAAACTCTGAGAAGTCAAACAGCTTAAAATTATACCAAGAAGTAGTAGGTAGATGTCAACTATATTATATCACAATTAGACATTCCATTCTACATTCCTGCCTTTATCTAAGTCACGTATTTTCTCATGGTGTAATACAAATAATGGCTGTGAATCATTTTACTTGATTAGCCGCACGTTACAATTATCTACAAACAGTTAATTCATAGCTGAAATATTGCTTCCTGATTTATGATGGATTAATTTCTAGTTAGTTAACAAGCCATTCAAAAGTTGATTGCATAATTCAAGTTCAAAATTCACGAAATACCTTATACCTTTATTCAGTAGGTAACATAGTTGCACTTTGAGTGGTCATTTTTTACATAACGAACGTCTCATCAACCTAAAACTACTGCAGCTTCTCACAACCTGTAACACAGCATTAGTACATTCATAAGTACATTAGTTTCTCTTGGCATGTCATGGGAGCAAGGTACAGAAACTGCAAAAGGTCGCGAAGAATGGAACTCTGTTATTCGAACCTTAAATTCCAATAGGGGACAAGAGACATTAGATAGAAAGTATAATTGAGTCTGCTTTTCGACGTTATTTGGTGCAAGTAACAAAACAATCAAATAGTCACCCATATAACTTTCATCATCATCAGCCGTACGACGCCCACTGCTGGGCATAGGCCTCCCCCAAGGATCTCCACGAACGTGTCATCCGCCTAAAACTACTGCAGCTTCTCACAACCTGTAACAGCATTAGTACATTCATAAGTACATTAACTAACTAACTAACTTCCATATAACTTTAAATACCCCTTATTTCACAGAGTCCTGTGCATAAATGGAAGATAACATGGGAGATGTACAATACTTATAAAAGTTCAAAACATCGCACGTGTACCTATTAAAAGTTTTTTTACGCGTTTCTTTACCAATGTACAAAGATCTTATAATAGGTGGGACGAGAGAGTTATAAAAGGGTTCCATTTTCCTTAAGAGAAAAGAAATCCTGAAAAGGTAACTAAGAAACATGTATTCCAGTGGTTCATATCAAACTACCTGTATCGCCTGAGTTTGCTGTACACGGGGACGTGTTCCGCCTCTATCTACACGTCGACGACGGGCGCCATCGCGCTCTCTCTCGGCGCAATACTGCCACAACAGCCGAACGACCGCTTCAACGTGTCCAAGTGTATCGCTATCGTGCTCACGGCCGCTGGACTGGTAAGAATATTTTCTATATGCTATAATGATATGAGGCCTCAGTTTTAATGCCCTAATTACGTATAACGAGGCCTCCAATCAACCGAAATGGAAATAATATAATTATACTCCACCGCGCTAGTGTGAGTCCGTAGATAAAAATAGTACATTATCTCACATGTAAACTACTTAACTTCAACTGCAGCATACAATCAGGAAAAAAGTTTGTAAAACCACAGGGTAGTTCTTTCCAGTTTACAAGAGAGAAACCAAATAATCTCCTAATTAATTGTTTTTTCTATTGGAGATCACAGATTACCTACGTTATTGTCCGAGCTAGTCACATTACGAAATAAAAGTCGTTCGCCTGTAAATACATTGAACCTTGTGAGACTTCTAGACACAATAGTTAAACAGTGGAGTTTGCATTTTGAAAAAACATCTTCGATCTTACGATTTTGTAGTATATTATCTAAAATTCAATCTTATTCATGATTTGCAGGTAGTACTGGCAATAACAGAGAGCCACCAGACCAACTGGACGGCAGTGTCCGCTGCGCTAGGCTCCGCCTTGTGTTACGCAACACATCTGCTCATCTACCGGCGGGAGATGAGGAAGGGAGATGGCATCAACGCTCCTTTACTTGTTGGTTGGTATTGCCTTTTGTATATCATAGTAATGTTCCATGCTGCTATCCTGTTTTGTTTCATTCTAGCCACAATAGATACTTTACTGGTTTCAAAATATACTTTACAACACACTACTACAGGCTACTAAAAGTTTTATTAGAAGTATGGTACCTTCACTTTTGTAGTACTCTAATTTCGGAAACTGCGGTATGATCTGAGAGTTTAGTTTGCCATGACATTTCACACACGCGATTGGTCAGTAATTTCTCGTGCATCATCTTGTGTTCGCTTGTCTGGTCACACATTGTGGGTGATTATTGCTATCACTATCAACTAGCACTTGTATTAGTAATATGCGGTAAAATATTCCAATTGTTTCTGGTATTCTGAAATCTGACATTATATTATGTATATCAAAATTCTCAATTGTTTCTAGACTTCGTTTTTCTAAGGTGAAGACTAACGTACCTCAATTTCGCAGGTGTGGTAGGATGCGCTTGTGGTTGCCTAGCGTGGATACTGGGCGCCATGTTGGCATTAGGCCAAGTGGAGCGTGCCGCGCTGCCGCCGCCGCGACTGTGGTCGTGGATACTGCTCGACGCCGCCCTCGGCCCACTGCTCATCGAGTCGCTGTGGCTCTGGTGAGTACCGTCTCCCAATACTAACATATTATACATCAATGACTCGTCTCCACATTGTGTTCATAGAAGTTGTACATTAAGGGTTGACAGTTGAAGAATTCATGTCTTTTTTATCCTTCCCCCTACTGGAACTTCCGTTCCTTGGTTTTGCCTATTCGTTCCCCTTGTCTGTGGCAATTACTAAAGCCGCGCGAAGCTAAATCCTAACAAAAAGAAAAAAAAATAGGTGTAAAGTGTAAACGCCTTGCACGTACAGGGGCCGTTCGCTGACGTCGACGCAGACGGCGAGCGCGATGCTGGGGCTGGCGCTGCCGGCGGCGGCGCTGCTGGAGGCGGCCCGCGGCGGCGGCGCGTGGCGCGGCGCGGCCGCGCTGCTGGCGTTGGCGGGCTGGGTCGCCGCGCTGCTGCCCGCGCCGCGCTGCCTGCCGCCTTGCCTGCCCGCTTGCCTGCACAACAACATGCGCGCGCAACAAGGGTTCTCGTAAGTCACCAACCTTACTTTATAAACACCTGCTCGAAAACTGCGTTATTCCTTTTTTAAAAAGGGGCAGATAGTACAAATATATATAATTATATTCTCTTTAGTACAAATATGCGGTAACGAAAGGAATAGACTTTTTCTACAGTATCTTTATTCAGAATATATTTTTATATCTTATTACAGAGCAATAAGAAACCTGCCAGACTTGGACGAGCAATCCGAGGCGTTGATGACGCCTGAGGAACCGACGTAGCATACCGTCCTCGTCTAAGGACTCTCGTTAGAAGTCTGAGCTGCACTCACCCAGCTTGCTACACTTGGCTTATACCATAGTAAGGAATCACTAATGACAGCTTCACATAGGGGGCCTACTAGTTCCATTGTGCAGGTTTCAACAAGATGCCGCCTATTGCACTCTCTTCACTCGCTTAGATCCGTAAGTGCGACAGAGAGCGGAAATCGCAGCAGGCGGCGAAAAAAAATAGGTGTAATGTAAAGTTCCCACATTCCCACATTTAGTGTTTGACTTTACTATAATGCACTACTCGTAGAAAATAACTACACACCTAAAAGACACCAAGACTATAAACTTATCGAGACGGACATCACAACGGCATGAAAGCGATTAAGGTATACAAGTGGCTAAGGTTATTATCGATTTACGGACAAATAGGAAATCGGTATCGAATTTCACACCGGTATAATAACGGTGACGTAACCTTCCGCTTGTATACCTCAACCACTTTCAAGCCGTGATCTGGTTACAAGTACTTGGTGCCTATTCGGGCCGACACAAACATAACTTAATTTTAGTTGGACAGCTCTTAAACTAGTGCCGTCCTTCACTTACAATAAGATAGCGTGAGATAGAGATAGAGCTACTTTAGCTCGATCAAATCAAGTTAAGATTAATTTGGTGGTTGGCTGAATCGGCACCATTGCTGAACTCAGGGCTTCGCGGAAGCTGTGAGGGCCAAATGTTTTTCATCACACTCAGTTTAATATTACACAATTATTGAGATTTGAACAAAGGCACGCCGTGTTATTAAAAGAATATTGTGTGTGCAGCAAAGTCAGGTGAAATGTAGGTCGGTGGCCTCAAGTATACCTCTGAATTTATTTCTCTAATACAAGAATGACTGAAGGTATTATTAGTATGTATGTGTGAGTATGAGTAGTAGGTTTACCACACTTGCTCGACCATGTTGACTTCCAAATCGGTAATCTTCTAAATTAGAATAGCAATAATGTTCAATATTGCAAGTGGTAATCGTAATTTAAGTTACTCGCATATTAATATGCATGTACATAATTCTTAATTACTTATACGTGATTTGGAAAAAATAAATTCGATATATGATCTCATTTCGTTTTCGTAGCTAGCGAAGAAAATACGAGCTAATACACACTGTGTCTGTTTGAAGTTTATACGAGCTTTATTCTTCCAAAAATAATCCCTGCCATATAAAGATTCCACTTCAAATGTCAGCAACGGCGTTCTCCCTTTAAAAAATATAGAAATTCATGGCAGCTACTTAATGATAATTTTTCAACAATAATTAAGTTCGACGACAATTCTTATAGATGCATAAAAAGTTAATAATACTCAATATAATGTTTTCAGTTAGCACTGTTTTGCGTATTCGTCTCCATACAAACAGACACACTGTGATCACCATTCCGGTTTAAAGTCAACACGCAAGCGTAGGTACTTAGAAAAGTACAGTTGGATTTGAGAGCACTCCTTAATATCCCGTCGAAATGCGAATACAACTATAGGTATTGAGTATATTGGCATTAAAACCGGGTAAGTACTAGTCTAATGGAGAAGATTGTCATCTTTCGCAACCAGGAATCACAAAAAAGTGAAATGCATATTTCAATAAGGGCTAGATACGGGGGAAACTGCTCACCGCGATACAGAAACCCGATTGATTTTGTGAATGACGCAAGCGCGAAAGAAAACAATTTTCTGCCTTGATAGCATTTATATTAAACTAAAAATAAGTAAACCTAGCATGTTAACCACTAAGTAATGAATGACCATTCCAGAATAAGCTGTTTGTTATTTTATATTATTTCCATTCTTGAGTGTGATGCGTGACAAATATATAATATGTGTAAATAAAATTTAATGTAAAATATTTTCACACAAATGTATGTTGTATTGTAAAAATATTGTAATGGATTTATGATGTCATTCATTTTAGCTTCAAATTTTTAAATACTTTAGTATATAGGACTCACCTTGTATTGAATTAAATCATTCCTCAATAGATTCATGCAAGATACGATTTTTGGAAGTTATGTTTGCTAGAGATGTTTCATTAAACTCAAAAGGTAATTATCTAGTTTAGTGATGGATGACTCTGTAAAAATGTTGAAGACAATATTATAGAAGAAATGTAATGTTTTAACATTTAGCTGCCTGTGCCTTTGCATATATTTTTGGAACAAATAAAACAACATCTTCTCTCTACAAGTATTTGAGTAACTTTATTTTTGTATAATTTGGTAACTTTCAAGCCTTTTGCTTCCGGACATAATATAATCGCGAAAAGAGTTTGCTTTTAGTAATATGTAATACGATCAATATTATTTTTGTTAGTATAACATTTTTACATTTCTTTATTTACGTAAAAGGTGCATAAAACTCTGATTAACGTATATATTTCATGTTATGATTTATAAAGTGACAGACACAGTATTATGTAAGTGGATTGTTTGAGTTGAGATTTGTGTCAATAGATTTTATATTACTGCATTATTTGTTTAAATTTGACCCCTATTTGGCTTATCTCACACCGATTCCATTGAGATCAGAGCGAAAAGCGAAACTTCCAACGAAAGTTCCAACTTGGTTCCATCCGACCAATAACATATACATCAATGCTTCCAGGAGCTGATTCTTGTTGCGGACAATTATTATGGTAGAACAGAATGTACACAGCCCATATAGCAGGAGAGTGTTCGCAATTTTGTCATTTCGTTAAAAACTACATAATAAAATATATTATTGGTCAGTGATCTACATTTTTGTATCTGAGATATATTTTATTTATTTTGGACAACAGACATTTTTTTTTTGGTTTGGTTTTCCCCGAAGGGTAAGGCAAAGGGAACTATGCCCATACAGCCATGTCTGACGTATTTTTTTTCTTGATGATTAATGAAATGATGAAAGGTGATGATGATGAAACCTAAGCCCCCACCCTCGGAGTAGACTCCTACTCCGAACCCCAAACGAATTAACTCAAAAGTCCGCATAAACTTTTGAGTTATGAAGCGGCTTCCTGACACGAAGCGAAAATAGGCAGATACACTTTGTTTATTGAATACTCCAATATAATAACACTCGCGAATGTCTTCCGACTAACTTAATGCGATCATTAACCACAAAACACCACTTCGTATTAATTATTTAGATTATTCAATGAAGAAAGCAACTGTCCCGTTCCCGCCTCCCGCCAAAAAGCCGGACAACAGACAGTCATATATAATATTTTTACTTCTAATTACGACCGGATGAGCATGTGATAAACATATTTTTGGTAAATAAATGTTAGGGAGGGCAAAAAAAGGCTGTATGGCTATGTTTCTTTGCTTATCTCATGTCGGAGTGTATAAAAATACCGTGAAATTTGACAGCTGGCTGACTGTCAGTGTCAGTTGTCAAATTATACTTATTTTTTATTTAACTTCATTTCAGTCCGCAGTATAAATACCTCAAAATTATAGGATAAGTTTCAATTTTTGTGTGTTACCTATTAATTAGTTCAATTAATTATTTCTAAATTCACAATGTCCTCGGGAACTCGCTTATTTGTAGGCAACCTCCCAGATAATACGAATGAAAAAGAATTACTATCAGCGTTTTCGTCGTATGGAGAAATAAAAAGTTTGGACTTGAAATCAAAGTCTGATGATAGTAGCAAAAAGAATTTTGCGTTCATTACACTTTCTTCTACAAACTACGATGTTGAGACTTGTAAGTATTCGTATAACCTTAATATCGGAAATGTAAACTGCAACATAACCTAACTTTTATCACATGTTAACTGTAGATTTATTTTTTACATAAGAAATAATAATTGATTTGTTAGTTGTATGTTGGTCTGGTTAGGCAGAGACCTGTGCCCAGCAGTGGGACGTATGTTTGTAAAATATCTGTTAAATATCTTTCTTACTTTCCAGGTATCAAACATTTTTCAAACCATAATTTCAAAGGCCAAAAGTTATATGTAACTCGTGCTCGGGAAAGTTTTTTGGAGAGACTGCAGCGAGAGAGAGCAGAGGCACAGAATACGAGAGATGTAATAGATGTTTGTTCATATGAAGACATTCTATTTAATGTTCTTTTAGGACTTTGATTGATATGAGTTTATAAATTACAGGATAAAATTGAAATTAATGAGCGGAAGGCAGAAATTAAGTTGTGTGGTAAACTCAACCCCCGTAAAAGGAAGGTGTCGCTGACAGATAGTTTTTACACTAAACTTGAGGAGGCAACTAGAAAACCGGAAAAGTTGAAACCTAACAAACTCGACTTGCCACCAACGGAAGGTCATGAGAAGACAAATAATAAAAAACTAGATTCAGACAAGAAAAGATTAGAGTCACTGAGAAAGAAGAGGCAGGAGTTTAAAGAAAAGCAAATGATTATAAAGACTGGATTAACTGGAGTAGTAAGTTCCTTTTATAGGTATCACCACTACACAAAATATAATTTAGAACCTTTGCAGTAATTATAAAGATACATTTCCTAGTTACATTTATACGAATAAGAATAAGAATAAAATAAATTTATTGCCAGTAACAATTTACATTTGCTATATAAACTAAGTACTTAATTATGAATATTGCGAATACGGGCAAAAGGAAATGGCTCAGCTTGTGCTGCCATGGAGCCATGTTATGGCGCCATCCAGCGCTGGTTTTCAGTCATTTCCTCTTCCTGAGATATTGTGCGGAAGTAATTGTCAACGAGGGCTAGAGGATATTAAATAGAATTATACCATGTCTTTATGTCCACAGGATAAAGTACAGAACAAAAAGTTAATATTCTATGATGATGATGAACCTCCAAAGCAGAAGAATTTGAATATTGACAATAAGCACAATACCGAAAAGGGCAATAAAAGTTCTGGCAGAGGGCATGGTAAAAAGAGCACTTTATTCGGTGACAATGATGATAGTGGTGATGAACTGAATTTTGAAATTAAGAAGCAATTTGAAGGCAAAAAGGGCCAGAAGGTAAAATTAATAGTATTATAGCTTAATTGTAATCTGATTCTTATTACACTTGCTGAAGGTAAGAAGAATCATCCAGTTGTTTTCAAATATATTTTATCTGCTATTTGTAGCTATTGTTATTTGTATATTAGTAGAGTATTTACTAGTTTGTTTAAAGGTTTTAGACTTGCAATCGAGATACAAATCTGATAAACGTTTCATCCTAGATGAAAGGTTCGTTGATGATGAATCCGAAGATGAAAAAGAGAAACAAAGCATAGATGAAGATGAAACTGTTGAACTGGGTCAAGAAGATGAAAAAGCCAAACAAATGAATATTTTGCAAAATGTACTCGGAGTATCTATCAAATCAAGTGTAACTGAACCAGGCAACAATAAGAGAAAGTAAGTATTACAAAATTATCCCACTTATCCAATAATATTCTTACGGTAGAATTTTTATATATTATTCTTCATTATGATAATTTCATACTTGTTTTTCACTTTCACACCTAGGGCTATTATATATGGTATGAAAAACAAACCTATAATGTTACAAAAAAATAATTTCAGATCCAAAATAGGTATGCTTCGATTTGACCCTAGTCAACCAGAACATGCCAAATACCTTGCCCCAGTTGAAGAACAAGAGACTACAAAGAAATCTAAAAAGAAAAAAAAAGATAAACAAGAGGAAGCCAAACTAGAGGTTGCACCAGAAATTCCCAAAGTAGAAGTCTCTAAAGAACAATTTTATAGAGTTAGTGAAACATTAAAAGAAGCCATTGTGCAGCCAACACAATTCAGTTTAAGAAGTTTATTTGGTAACAATGAAGAGACCAAAAAAGGTTTGTAGTTGATTGTCAAGTTTGAAATTGAAATTACATTCTTGAATCAATCTTATATATTTTTTTATTCTATCCTAGATGACACAGAACAGGAAACAGGATACATACCTCTGGAAACTTCAAAAGACCAGAACAAGAAAGTAAGAAACCCGCTTGATCCTGGTGAGAAAAACCCATTTGTTTACGATTCATCAGACTCTGAAGGTGAAGAAAAGGAGGAAGAAGTGAAAACTGCACCTTTGCCAGTTGTTGCTCCAGTTAAAGCAATATGGAAAGAGAATTTATTCTTCTCCAATTCTGACAATCGTTTAAAAGGTAACAATATAGTATAAATAAAAATATATAAATTCTTTATTTTCTGTGACATTTTTCTTATAAATTATATTTGATTTCAGAGGGTTTAGCATTCTTTAACAAAACTAGTGAACATGAAGAAGTAAAGGAAAGACGTGAACTTAAGTCTTTGATGAAGAAGCGCATTTACAATAAGGAAAGGAAGAATCAGATGTTCCAGAAAAAGATTGGTGGTAGAAAGAAGACAATGAAAAAAAGTTACAGAAAGAAAAGTTAAATAAAATGATTTGTTCAAATTAAATACGAATTAATTTTATTGTTTATTTTCAACACTAACTGTACTACAGACTACATAAATTATCTTCTCTTCCATGTTGGCTTCTTCCTGGCTCCTGGTTGGCCAGGCTTCTTACGTTCACGGCGTCTGTGGTCACGAGTCAACAGTCCTGCTACCTGCATCTTTTCTAGCATGTCCTTCTCAACAAAACTACGCAATCCCCAAGCTATACCCCACCTGATGGCTCCTGACTGTCCTGAAGGCCCACCTCCTTCAATATTGCATTCCACATCCACTTGATTTTGCAGTCCAGTAAAGATCAGTGGAAATAGAACTTGTTCTCTTGATTGTATGTCCTCAAAATATGTTATGTCTTTCCCATTTATTGTTATTTTCCCTGTTCCAGGTGATCGGATTGTGACATCACCTCTGGCCTTCTTTCTCAAACATTCATATGTAGTAACAAATGCTCTACCTTCATCATCGTAACCAGGTTTTGGAATCTCTAATGCAAATTTTTGAGATGCAAGCGGCTTTCTATATTTTTCAATGAATTCTTTGCTTCTATATGAATATGGCAATGATACCAGCCTCTCCATCACTACCTTGAAGTTATCATATTCCAAATCTGTCAGTTTTTCTACTAAGGATTGTTCAAGTTGCTCTTTTGACAGCCAATTGCTATTTCCTAAGTTCAAAGATCCATTTGGGTCAGGGCTTGCCTTTTTCTTGATAACTCTATTTTCAAAATTGTGCAGTTGTTGTATATTCTCCACTGCATCATACATGAGTTTGAAAAAGTTTGGTTTGCCAGTGTAGAATAGAAAATGGTGTGGTCTGCCAGCTTCATCAAATTCAGCAGCCTTTCTAGCAGGGAATACTTCTTCTGGGGGCTTCATAAGTGGCCGAGCAGCAGGATCATAGATCCCACTTGGAAACAGATACTCAATAGCGCGATCTACGTCTTTCTGAGTAAACGTATCCGGATCTTCTCCCATCATATTGGCAAGATGTCTCTTCCCAATGTTATACTCAAATTGTTGCCTTTTCATAAATTTATCGTGCTCTTGTGCTCGTTCCAAATAAGCTTTCATAGCTTTACTGATCTTTTTCTTTTTGCTAAGTGTTTCCCAGTCAGTCAGGTTATTTAGAATATCTGCGCCTGTGGTGCCCGAGGCAGTGCTGCCGAATCGGCATACATTGTACACAAGTCTACTTTTCACAGAAATGTACGACTTTCCGGTAAGAGGCAATAAATACCTGATACCGAAATTGATAATGTGCGACATTATGACTGTTATTAACTATACTAACGTTAATTACATTTCATCAAAATAATTTTTTTTTTTTTTTTTTTGTTTTGGTTTTCCCCGAAGGGTAAGGCAAAGGGAACTATGCCCATACAGCCATGTCTGACGTATTTTTTTTCTTGATGATTAATGAAATGATGAAAGGTGATGATGATGAAACCTAAGCCCCCACCCTCGGAGTAGACTCCTACTCCGAACCCCAAACGAATTAACTCAAAAGTCCGCATAAACTTTTGAGTTATGAAACGGCTTCCCAGCACGAAGCGAAAATAGGCAGATACACTTTGTTTATTGAATACTCCAATATAATAACACTCGCGAATGTCTTCCGACTAACTTAATGCGATCATTAACCACAAAACACCACTTCGTATTAATTATTTAGATTACTCAATGAAGAAAGCAACTGTCCCGTTCCCGTTTCCCGCCGAAAAAGCCCTTCATCAAAATAACTAACTACATAACCTTATTTTTTGACATTACATTTTTTTTATATGAACGGCGGAAGTACCAGAGTACGTAACATTTTGTTTGTTGCCGATTTTTGGACTATTTTAAAGTTCGGTTTGTTTTTATAACTCACTCACTGTCTAAACTGAGTCGTTCTTTGGCGTCTTTTTTACACCGCCACCAACCAATACCATACGTCCATACCATAGACAGACAAATTGGTACGAACAATGCTTCATTCATTCGTTCAAATCCGATCCAATCCAAAGATCCGTTATGACTTCAAAGTTTGAAAATGCAAATACAAAATACATTGACGCTCACTGCAAGAAAACATAGAAAAAGTGATAGATTGAAGTAATTTTATATGGTTTACGGGTGGTGTTCTATTATATAGTTATATTTTTTACGAATCAAAATGAGTGACAGTGAAACTGATTTGCTACCAAACAATATGCTTACCTTTCAGAATCATGGCACGGTTAGTCCTGTTTATTTACATATTGGTAATTTTATACGACTTTTAGGTGTGTCTATTCGGTGTTAATAAACTTTTATTTGTCTTATTTCCAGACTATATGTGCAAAAGGTCCTAATATAAACAGCACTAATATTTCAAGCTTTAGTTTCCGTAACAACGTTATGACTTCTACTATGAATATGCCATGGAATATGGAGCGGCCGCGGTACGCTGAATCTGTTTGCGACCAGAGGAGTGCGTCTTACAGGAGAGAAAGAGAAGTGTCCCCTATGTCATTTCATAGTGCATCTGGCATGCAACCGCGTAACTTCCATCACTCATATTACCCTGGTGGAATGAGTTCCCACAGATCAGTTTACAGTAGGAGAAGTGGATCACCAATGTCTGTTAGAACTATAGGTACATTAATTTGTTTACTACATATTATTAAGTTTTGCTCTGCACCACTTATTTGAAACTTGTGGTTAATAACTATTTCTACATAATTTCAGATTCTAACACAAGTATGAGTGCACGGGATATTGCATTTGCATTTAAGAATGGACATTTTAATAAGTTGGATTTTGAAATAATTAAAGAGGCTTACCACAAGTTCTTAAAAGGTCGTGTAAGGAGAAGAGTAGAGAAAAAGCGCAATTTGAGAATGTTTATGAAAGGATTTCGACGCAAGTCAGGGGGTGATTCAGGAGATCAAGCCAGTGACTCATCAATCAGCAGTGATGACTGTAGATCTACTAGGACATCAAGGTCTGCATTCTATAAAGAGAACACGTCTAGTTGTAGATCAACCAGAACTGACCTCTCAGACTTTAGGAGAACAATGAAGGAAAGTAACATGTTCAGAGACTGTACTGACAGTTTTAGAAAAAACTCCTTCAAGAGTGTGTTGTCTCAGAGACCTCCAAGTGTGAAAGACATAAACAGTGCTCAGAATCAGCAGAACACTACAGTAGCTGCACAAAAGGATAGATTTAAAAGTGGCTTCCTTCTGCCTTCTCAGAGATTTAACCAGTCAGTAGCATCAATGTCCATACCGGAAAAGCCAGAAAGTATTCAAAGGGCCAATGAAAATGAATTTGCAGGTAATTCAAAACAAAACGATAAACCCGTAAGAAATCCTGCCAGTGACAGTGAACAAGATGAAATATTTGGTGAAGTAACAGTTATGGAAAAGACTTCTCATAATAGAAGTGCTAAAAGAAATCTGGATGATGTTGTACCTGTCCCAGACAAGAAAAGGAGTAAGCTCTCTTCTCCACAAAACTCTAATTCTAAACAGAAAACACCTAACTTGAAGATTAATGCTAAGCAAAAATCAAAAGACTTTGTATTTGCAAAACCTAAACTTCCAATTAAAAAACCTGTCTCAGTAAATCACCAAAAAAATTTACTAAAATCAACATCACAACAACTTGAAAAACCAGTATCAAATTCCCAGCCTGTACCTACAAATAGAATACTGCATACACCAGAGCCCAAGACAAAATCATCTAAAGATGTTCCAGAACACCCTGTAGAAAAAGTACTTGCAAGTTCACAACAATTAGCTGAGAAATTTATTAAAAAGTCATCTCAAACATCTGAAATTGTACCTAATCCAGTAACCACACTATCTCAAGATACTGCACATGAAAAAGACCCATGTCCAAATGTTGAACACTCTACAACTGACATGTCTATGAGGCCTAGCTTCATCAAGAGAAAATTATTTTCACAGAAAGTGGATGTTGCAGAAAAGAATTCAAGTAAAGACAATTTGCAAATTGATAGTCCACAGACTAATATTTACAGCAAGATTCAAAAAGAGAAAAATAAGGCTAGGAAACTAGTCACAACACAGTCTTGTCTCAGTAGAGATGTTGCTGATGACAGCAATTTACTTGACTTGATCCACAAAATTGTGCCCCCAGATCGTATGAATATGACAACAGCTACAAACAGAAGTGAAATTCAAAATAATAAAAGTAAACCAGCCAATGCAGACAAGTTTGATATCACTTCAATTGTACCCGTTTGTAACGACGGAGACATGAGCGACACATATACTGACGAGGAAATATTTGGGGCAGATGAAAATGAAAAACAGAAAAGACAAAGCCAAATAATTGAGGATAAACCTCAAACTGTAGAAAAAGAAGTACAAGAACATGTTAATAATAATCAGAATAGAACTGTAGCAAAGCAGAAGAATAGGAATGAAGTACTAAAACCACCTAAAGTTATTGGGGAGAAGATATGCAATGAAATAATACCAGATAAACAGCAAGCTTTAACAAAATCTATTTGCAGAGTATTACTGGAAAAAGTGCATACAGATCAAATTAAAAATGTTGCTCCCGTTAAACAACCACTTTCACCCCCTGAGAATAATGGTATGTATTAAATTACATATGTAGTCATCACAAAGCATACTTAATATGAAACAATTTATAAACATGTTAAAAATTTATATGCATACGAATTTAATTTTTTGTTGTAGGTTTAAAAAGGAATGTTTATAAGTGTGTTAAATCGTTTTGGGATACTGATGTTGAAAGTGATTTTGAAGCCACTCCTCTGATGATTGCTGCTCCTATAGAAAAAGGTAGGAACTTACAACTTAATGCTATTTTTTATATTCATGATTGTCATATAATAAGCCATTCAAAATGATAATCTATACTGTTTCTAGGTACGCCAGTCATCAAAGCCAGTACCAAAATTACAGCAAATAAAAAAAGTAGTATAAAAACTACTGCACCTGTACCAAAGGAAATCACTACTCAAATAGCAAGTACTAAGGCAACACTCAATGAAGCAAATAGTAATAAAAAGGATAAAATAAACAAGACTGTTTGTGGAAGTGTAAACAAAACACTAAAAGAGTCACAAAAGGATTTAAATCTTACTAAGCCTATCACTTTAAATAAAAATAAGTCTATGGCAAAAGTACTGAATAATAGTATACAATCCAAGAATAAAACGCATTTGTCAGGAAAAGAAAATGAAACCACAAAAAAGAATAAAGCTTGTGTAAAAAACAATGAATCTGACACAGCCGTGACAAATCAAAAAGTTAAACGTAAAGTCAGTCCGCCTAGAAAAACGAACACGGCAATAAAATCCAAAACCAATGCTAATAGTACAATATTGAAAGTTCTCAATAACACCATGAGGATACGAGCGCAGCGGAAACCGAAAATAAACAAGTGTTGTGAAGAGCCAGACAAATCAGAGCTATCCATAAATGATACTCTTTGCAAAACCTTAAGGTCTAGGAAAGTTGACCTATCATCATCCATGAAATCTGAAAACAGTAACACATCAGTTGCTAAGAAGACTGTTAAAACGAAATCAAAAACGGTTAAACGAAAAAATATTCATATTTACAACAATAATAAAGATAAGTCAATCCCAAGTGATATTTCTTTCACACTCGCATCAGAAACACCGCCTTCAGGCAAGCCTGCCACGAGGGCGAAGAAGTCGATTGCTTACTTTAACACTACGCAAAGGGTAACGAGGCGAAGTGACGTATCATTCACTCTATCACCTGACATGATGAATTTGAACACAACAATGCGCACACGAAATTCTTTGAAAAGAAATAGAGAGATTGAATCCCTGCAACTGAGTTTGTTCCCAAAAACTGGCAAAACTCGACACTGAGCCAGAACGATAACATTCTGTTGACTGGCAGAAGTGCAGGATAGTTCTAGATGTATATATAGTGTCCTACTACTGGGCACAGTCTTCCGCCGATCAAACGGTGTAATTGAGGTGGAAGATGTTATTTATTATCTTTTATTTTAATAATAATTAAAACTCTTTAATTTTTAAATATAACATGCATTTACTTGTACAGCCCATATAATTTAAGCGTCGATTTTAGAAACCTCTTTAATCATAGAAGCTTGAAAACACAAGAAAACTTTATTTGTATTTTTATAATTATGAAATTCTAACTTAGAATGCTAAATCCAATAGAAATTTTTGTATGTAGGTAACTCATGTAGAATTATGTCTATGATATTGCAAAGAATCCCTAGATTATAGTTGTGTTTTTAATTCAAATGATTTTTGTATTGTGTTGAGATATTATAATTATATCAGTAAAATATATCTGACTTTTATTTTTCTATTTATAAAATGTTAAGCTTTGTGCTGAACCACATCTGGTAGTAGGTACCTTACAAATGGAAATGACGGGTCTGACAGATAGGGATAGAAGTATAGGAAAGTACGATGCGGTCAGTGCAGCCAGATGTACTTCAATTCAACCCTTATTCGACGGTAAGCCGTCAAATCCTGTACAAAAAAAAAACGATTTTACGACTATGATAACCATAAGCTTTTTACAAGTTTGTAGAGAATGTTGAATTTGCGTAAAAAGAAACATTACTAATGTGTTTTCATGTTTACTTGCTAGATATACCTATTGGATATATCAACAAACAAAAAAAGAATTATCAAAATCGGTTCATATACGACGAAGATATGCCCGAACAAACATAAAAAAAAAAAAAATATACGGTCGAATTGAGAACCTCCTCCTTTTTTGAAGTCGGTAATTATTGTTTGATTTACTATCTTGGTGAGGAGAATCGGCAAATAAAAAACACGAAGACGCTAACACTTGCTATCGATTTCATATTCTCAATACACCAACTATAAAATTTGTTTTGAACGCGTGCAATTTGCATTTTCGTAGTGTATATCAACATATTTAGGAGTAACTAAAGAACTTTTTAATTAAGCTTTAGCTTAACTCTGTTAGATAGTCTTATTCCTACTTATATTATTTATGTAGGGGTAAAATATAAAAAAAAATATATTTTACCCCACACCTCGAGGGGCCGAGGTTTATACTGTTTCTAATGTGAGTTTTCACTCGTGCTCGTGTCACGCAACCGATTTATAAAATGTAGGGAATCTTTCAGCGATGGAGCTGCGATATAATGATATAACTGATAAGTTATAAATATAAATGTCGATAGTTGAATGCAGTGACGCGTGATACCGACGCGCGACATAAGATAACGTAGATTAAGTAGTGATAAAAGGTTTTATATTACACTCTGCGTTGAGTCATCGTCATGGCTTCTTCCTGTATTGTCGTTATTCAATTAGTTATTGTTCAGAGTTCTAAATAGTTGTTGAACCGCAACAGAATCACATTAGGAAATATGTTAGTTGGGAGTAAATGTTAGTCATTAAAACACAAACATAATAAAGTTATTTTATTTGATAAGACATTCACAATCTGAAAAACAGGCAATTAATATCTGCTGTTAAAGCAATTATGAATTCTAAAGTAAATAAATTAATTATCTATGAATGTATTTATCTTATTTAGCGAATAACCTCTGCCAATAAGTCGTTATGTCCCGCGTGCGAGGTACCGCCCTTATATAAAACATTAAAACAATAGTCCGATCATTAGTACCTATACGATCTAGTTTGTTTAGTGCAAAATAAAATGTCAAGTCTTGTATCTAATTAAACCTAAAATGTTCATGTAAATATTACTACATAATAAATTTACACGTTAATACGGAACGGATTATATAATACCACAAAAATATGACAGAATATGGAGCACTGTTAAAGACATTGTATGTACAAAGGCATAATCAGTTCAGATCTAAATTTCGTGTATGGTACATTGTGATTTACATAAAAAACGACATGATAATACATTGGAATCGTAGACTGTGCTACCAAATAAAGATCTGAAAGTTTAATTATATTACAGCCAATCCTGATGTAACAGAATTAAACAAGTAACAGTAAATCTCTTCCACAATTTAACAACCTATTAAATGCACGTTATTTTAGGCAGCAGTGGCCCAAAAATGTTAACAAGACAAAGCTAGGAATAGCGATCTTGCTACACATTGCACGATATATACCAAATTACAAACAATCTAGTACAGTCGATCATACTTAAAAATATATATATGAATGGTTTACTTTCAAAATACAGAATTAGATTGAAATCGTCAGGAAAACGAGTTGCAATTGCGAGTAGGAATGTACTTAGAATAACACAGCCACGGCGTTTTAGTAGAAAACAGAAAGCTAGTTTAGAAATGTGTAAACTAAAATCAAAATGTTAAAAATAATGTCATGTAGAAAATGTCAGTAGAGAGAAATCGAAAGAAACAGTAACAATATCCAACATACATACTATGCGAAATTTTTCTTTACTGTTCATTTCGTAAGGTGAACATCATTTTCGGGCCACTGTTTCCACAGGTCTAACCTATACATAACAGTTACGACTCATTGGCTGTGAAATACTAAGCACTCGTTACTGTTGATGATTGTAAGCGATATAATTTCGAGTTTAATATACAAGGAGCACTTTGATACGCGTACAAGATATAATGTGTTCAGTACTCGTCGTCCTCGGGTGGATGCGCGTGGTCACCGTCTACCTCCTCGGGCGGCGCAAATCCATCCTGAAAAAAAAAAAACAAAATGATAAATCTTTAAAGAAAGGTCCTTTAAGCCTACCGTATAACGTAGACTTCACTAAAACTAAAACCCGAAGCCGCCACAAGCGGTACCACACCTCGGACAATTCATACAAAAAACTTCAGTTTTACTGACACTCTGTGTGTGTGACGTCTGACGCCATACGATTGAACACTAAAGACCGAGGTAAATCTAGCTCAGTCGCTAGTGGCAAGCAGATAGTTGCTGCTCTATACGTAGTATTATTTCTTATTCTATGGCGGTAACGCAAAGCTGTGCCGCTCGTTGTCGATAAAAAAGACTCCAAGAAGCAAAATTATGTGTGCATGCTGGTGTATGTGTCTAGCAGTAGCCTTATACAATACCCGTCACTCTGCCACAAGAGCAAAAGAACAAGTGTCCTAAGACAATCTTGTTGCAGAGTTTAAAAAAACTAAACACAAGTAACTTGCCTCAGTAAAGAGTGTTCAATTGTGTGCTAGCAGTTGTGTAGTTGGTGAAAACATTATTCTATTGTGACTAGTCTCTCTGAGAAAATTAGGAACACACATTATAATACATTCATTTACTCATACACCATTATGACACAATTTTTCAGGTGGAACCATTACAAAATAGTCTCTGGTACAAGAAATATTTCTTATATCAATAAATGACATCATGATGTGTTGAAATTATTATAATTAAGTGACTCATATTTGTATAGAAGTCATAAAATTGACACTGTGAAATGTTTTTTTTTCATCCACCTATAAGCCTTTTAGTGTCCACTACAGGGCATAAGCCTTCAAGTAAGATGTTCTAAATACAAGCTGTTCTTACCTCAGTTGCGTATAAAATGTCCAAAATCTTCTGGATGATGGGAGCATTTTGTTGCTCCTCCATTTCCTGGCAGATCACCTCTATATCCCGGAGTTTTCCAAAGTAGAAATCCCTCTCCTTTTCGAGGCCATCAACTGTTGCTTTTAGTTCATTGATCTGTAAAATGATGTACATTTATAAATAGGGTAAACATCTCTAAAAAACGACAAACAAGAACAATATTTTTTTATGGATTTAAATCTAACATAAAAAAATAAATAAATAGCCTATATATGTCCCACTGCTGGGCATAGGCCTCCCCTCAATCAACCGGAGGATGTATGGAGCATACTCCACCACGCTGCTTGATTGCGGGTTGGTAGAGGTATTTTTACGAATAATATCCGGGACCAATAACTTAACGTGCCCTCCGAAGCACGGAAATCTATCAAATACAAAAAATATCTATTAAATCTATCAATATATTTTATTTAAAATTAAAGCTTGTCTTACACGAACCTGATGGTTAAGCTCATCTATAAGCTTAGTATCTCCTTTCGCACTTTGATTTAACCTCTGTAGGTTGACTGGGGGAGATCTCACTGTGCTGTTAGCCTTGCCAACTGCAAAAACAAATATTGGTTAATAACACGTAATGTGCGATAAGCAATGTATCAGTTAGTATTTTAGTTCTAATTAACACTCATTAATAATACTAAAGTAACAACTAAGCAAACTATATAAGTATACCAAAACAATATTTGCAATGTAATATAATAATACATTAAATATTAATAAAGGGACATGTTATGATAAGAATGGTTTGGTGATGCATATGAAGAGGTGTTAAAGATAAATGTATCATGCAGAGATAAATTATTGATAAAATAATGAGAACCATAAACCAGCTAGTTACAGGGCACTGTGCAGGTGTAAATTACACACTAAATACACAACTGATTATTTACATAGGGATATGATACCAATATATCAATTAATTATGGAGATTTATAATTTCTAGTGCAATGGTTCGAATATACATAAATAGACTGTTATCAGGTTTATAATTTGTATATTGATTTTCTTGTGAGCAAAATAATAGAAAATCAAGCAACATTGATAATAAGGAAAACAAAATAGTACTGGTTTGGGGTCTAGCTGGCACTTTAGCGACGGGCGCGGCGGGTTTCCTAGTGGCAGCGGCGGCGGTGCGCTGCACCGGGCCCGTGGCGCTCCCGTGCCCCATGGGCAGCCCCTCGCGCTGCGCCACCGGGTCATAATTCATCGCCGCGTCTCCATAGTTGGCATCATAGAATTTCTTGAACCATTGCAAAAACTCAAAGTTATCTTGAAAACGACCCTTCACCAGCCTGTCAATGGCTACTATCTACAAAAGAAAAAAGTGGAAGGGTAAAAAATAAAAAGAAACGACATGACTACAGTGCGAACTAGATGCGTGGGAGGCCTAATGTCGTGTACCACACTCGGAAACATTATTGTTACTGAAGTATTAGGCTCGTTACTGTGCGGTTATGGTAACATTTCCGAGTGTGTGTCGTGAGTAATGTGGATGTCGGCGATGCGTACTGCCCGAGGTGTGCAGCGGGGCGGCGCGGCGCGCGGCGGCGGCGGGCTGCACGCGCGGCGGTGGCACCGCGCACAGCGGCACGCCGGGCTCGGGCGCCCCCGACCCCAGCGAGATGCCGCCGCGGGCCTCGAACGCGTCATACTCCCGCCCGTCATAGTTAGCATCGAAAAACTTTTTAAACCACTGTAAAAACTCAAAGTTGTCTTGGAATCTCCCCTTTATCAGCTTATCCACTGGTATTACCTACAAATGATATTTAAACTTTGATTAATCTTAGCACTACGCCAATAGATATTACACATACATGTGTAACATATTAGCTGTAATATAGCCTATACACACCATACAAAAATCTTGTTCTTATCATAAACCCTGTAATTGTGAGCAAGACACAATCCACATGAACATCCTTACTCCTCAACGGCTTAAATAGCTTATAGTGGGTAAATAGACAGAATCAAGCTTTTTATAGTGCAGAGTGGAGTGTCCCTTTTATATGTAGTATTATTGTTTATTGCTACAATACAAAACAATAATTTCTGGTGCCTCTCCTCAGCTATACCTAACACATTCTTCAATAATAGTAAGTGATAGGATTGTAGGACTAAAATTTAATGCTATGTAGATGATGATTTTGAGGATAAACAAATAAATTCAATCAACATCATAAGTACCTAATGCCCAAACATTAATCGACATTATAAAATGTGAGATATAAGTATATTCAAAATGTTGAATTTACAATGAACAAAATGATGTTATTTCCAGTGGGCCATGACATTTTAAATGTTTGATTGCTGGTGGGCGACCCATGGACATGGGCCTGCATGGAATTTTACGGCTACCATTGTCACAGATCAAGACAATCAAAACACATCATTACCTTGTCAACACCCATCTTTTTGAATCCTGCCTGTAATATTTTGAAATTTTGTATATATTCATGTTCCAAGTTTGTCTTGAATTTGATGCGCTTCATGGGCACACTGCCCGGGAAAAGCATGTCCATAAACTGGCAGTAGGCCGCGCCGGTGCACAGCTCCTCGATTTTGTTGAAGTTAGACTGGAGGCAGTCATTCACCCACGCCAGCATATCATGCCGAGATAGATTCTCCGACGTCACATTGGTGGAATACACATTCACTGCCATTTTCTTTGCTTTTTTATCCTAAAAATGACAACAACATCAATGCACTGCTCACGGATGCACAGGAATGTTGAGAGGCCGGCTAACAACCGCCGCCAGTGCGGTTCGGAAAAAAGAAAGCCGATCTAAAAATAGGTCGTGGCATTATCCACAATGATTTACTTTGACATCCCGTGGCGTTAACTTATTGTAGGTAGTTCAGTAAAAACGCTGTACCTAATGTAAATACTTATAATATACGAAGAATACGTCGTAAAATATAACTGTAAGAGCACCGAGCGGATGTGAATGATATGACAAGCAGGGACGGACGACTCATCAAGCTCTCGGATGATGCGTCGGTGAATCAAATAACATTGAAACTTTATGAAGTAAATATGATACATACCTTTTAAAACACAATGTACACTATTTTAATTTCTCCGATTATGTACAAATTCTTAGCACAGTGAGTAAAAAACGTTGAATTTTTTTAAAATGCTCACGTCTCACCTTTTTTCCACTTTTCTTTTTTCTTAACTGTCTGTTCATAGACAAATCAAACTTTTTTTTTGACGTTTTAGGGAGAAGCTGAAGTAAAACTGATTACCGGTTTTGTTTATGCTTATTCACACGCTGACTTTAGTGAGCCAGTCAACTCACTTGGAAATATTTTTTTTTATAATTTAATCTCAGTTGATCAAGTTGATACATTTTGATAGAGCGCAAGCGTTTCAAAAATACATTTTATGATTTGATGACTTTCATGAAGTAAAAACAGTAAAAATGTAACAAAAACACTCGATATTTCACACTTACAAATCACAAATCGATATCATTCATAAGTTGGTGTTTAGATAGAAATGCGTGTATCCAAATTTTACGTAGATGTCAAAATGACATTAGCATGCTCGTTCTGAAATTTTTCCGCAAGTTTTGAAGCAAGCAAGTTTGAAGAAAAAAAGTATTTAAATAAAAGGTATTTTTAGCGAATTCACGACATTCAGGGGCTTTTTGGCGGGAGGCGGGAACGGGACAGTTGCTTTCTTCATTGAATAATCTAAATAATTAATACGAAGTGGTGTTTTGTGGTTAATGATCGCATTAAGTTAGTCGGAAGACATTCGCGAGTGTTATTATATTGGAGTATTCAATAAACAAAGTGTATCTGCCTATTTTCGCTTCGTGTCAGGAAGCCGCTTCATAACTCAAAAGTTTATGCGGACTTTTGAGTTAATTCGTTTGGGGTTCGGAGTAGGAGTCTACTCCGAGGGTGGGGGCTTAGGTTTCATCATCATCACCTTTCATCATTTCATTAATCATCAAGAAAAAAAATACGTCAGACATGGCTGTATGGGCATAGTTCCCTTTGCCTTACCCTTCGGGGAAAACCAAACCAAAAAAAAAAAAAAAAATCACGACATTCAGGCGTGTTGTTGGGCTGTGAGGTCTGCTCTGTTTTGCTGCCGTACTTATTAATTTTACGGACCAAAACAACCAGTCGCAAAAGTCGCAATGAGTTGCGAATTATGAAAGAGCCGGAATATATTTACTAACAATCGTAATTTTAATAACTTTTGTTTTTACATTTAAACTTAGTTTGACGTAATTTTAAAGCGCAATTAAGGTAATAATGGTTGAAAACGAGGAACGGTTGACTGAAAGAAGTGTTTCGGAAAGGGAACCTGCTGTGAATACAATCAGTGAATTACCAGGAAAAAAATATGGAATTACTGTAGAAGTACCAATGTTTTTGGCCATGTTAGGCATATCATTATCAGGTAACTTTATTCAAAAAAACAATATACATCTCATTTATATGATACATTTTTATTTTAATATAGTGATGGAATTAACAAAGTTTAAATTCAATTTCCTGTGTAATATGACCCAACTAACTTTTTTACAAAACAAAATCCTGACTGCCAGTGTCTCACAAATCACAATACATTTCTTAAGTACCTAACTCATTAAACTAATGTTATGGGCGATAGGCTGATCCCTTATCACCGTAAGGTTTATCATATCCAGCTTACGACATCGTATCAACAGTGGCTGCAAGTTGTCTTTGATTACTTGTGGCTCTGCCCACCCCATTAGGGATTAAGGGCGTGAGTTTATGTATGTATGTATGTAACTCATTAAAACATTTAATAACTTCATATTTATAAAACTACTACTACAGCATATTTAAATCATCTCTAATTGAGTAAATTATAGTTTTTAAAATGGATCATACATAGTTCAAACAATTATTTTTTTTAGATCAGTTAACTTATTTTGTTAAGAAATATTGTGGTAAGTGAATAAGTGTTTCTTATCATAATTTAATTTATTTTTAAGGTACTGCCATAAGCAATATAATTCTGTACCGGACATGTGTACACTCTCTGCATCATGACAAGGCTGAATGTCAAGTGTTTCTTGGTCCAGACAAGTCTAACAGTAGTAGACAACTGGAGGAAGAAGTGCAGAAATATGTAACCTTCATCTCAACAGTGAAGATCGTATTGGAGTCAGTTGGTCCGGCTATATTGTCATTTTTCTTAGGAGTATGGTCCGACACACATGGAAGGAAACCACTGATTGTTTGGCCACTTCTTGGTAAGTTCGTAGAGATTAATTCTGCACCTAAGCCCATACAAAATTGTACAAAACTTTTTTGATACACCTGTTTATAGTCCATGAAAGATCGCAAATAGGCAGAAATTGGAAAAAAATATAATTGAAGGGCATTTCTCTGTAAGCTTGCACAGGTCCCATATAAATGCTGTCCTGGTATATTTTTTGTACATTTGTCATAAAACCGAGTTGTATTTTGAAGAAAATTAACTAATATTTTAGTTAGATAAGGAGGCTCACTGAATTTATACGTATTTTCTGAGATATTAGCGATTTAAAAAAAAACATGACAGGGGACTTTTTGAGGCATCAGGGGACTGTTTTGAACGTAACAGGGGATTGTTAAGTCAGAAAGAGGACTGTTATACTTAATGAAAACCCATTTTACACTCTACAATATTATTTTTTATTTTTATGGCATATTTGCACATCAATAATCAACAAAACTTTCTTAAGAAAATATCAACAGACATATCAACAGGCAGCAGGTGAATGGGCTATATTTTCGGAGACTGTGCAAAAAGAACGGATGGAATTCTGTTGGTAAATTACTACGGTATGCAAACTCAGTTGTGCTCGTGATCCACCGAAATGAAAAGCCTGTATTTCTGATGCGTACTTGGTGCAATAATTTTCGCTAAAATCTACGTGGATCAAGACTTCATCATCTTGCAGGTTTGCCTTCAAATCATTAATGGCTTTATATTGATGGACAATATTTCGCTGGTGATTCAAAAATTTCTGTAAATCTTCCTGCAAACATGTTATGAGTTGTCTTGGATGTAGTGCAAATGTTTTTATCAAATATTTGGTCACTATTCGGTGTTTCTTAGTCGTAACATCTTGGATTTGTTGTCTTTCGCAAACCCACATTTTATATTTTATGACTGTTCCATCATCGAATTCTTTATATTTCGGATCGAATCCCGACAAGTATGACACGATCTCGCCAAACAATCCACATCATAACGGTCGCAACATATTTCTTCCAGCAATTTCTGGTGATTGTTGTAGGACATTATTTGTAATATTGTACGTCCGACATGGACATACTGTTGAGACAATTTTATAATGTTTGACACCTGCATGTATGTACCTACACAGCTTCTCAATAAATGTTTCTTGTTTCTTGTTGTTTCTTGTAGCAGTATGAAGTGCGCTCAGCTTCATATCCACGTTGGTGTGAACTACGCATAGACATGTATCGCGGTTTTGAGTGTTTGGTTTTACAACCCAAAATGGACGGAGTCGACAAAATGTTTGGTAGCTAAGTTTTATGTTGCCTGTCTTAAACTTTTTGTAGAGATTAAAAACTGTATCAAGAAGATACCTCTTCTGTTTCCTTACAGTATTTCTGCTTATAAATTCTTTTTTACCTGCTGCCATACGGCTATTACTATCATCTTCAAAGAAATTCTGAACAGTCCGTTTATAACTCTCAGGTATTTTACAACGTCTAGCTAAAGGTACGTCCAAGCCACTGAGATTGGCTTTTTTGCCGTTTCTAGACAACAATTTAATGTCTTTAGGTATCCAGTGCCTGTACTTTTGAACAATACTGCCCTCAACAACTTTTTTAAAGATTTGTCTCTCTTTGGTACGTTTCAATGTGGAATAATTCTCTTTCAACTGTTCACTAATGACGTCACCAAATAATGCTTTCTTGACTACTTCTTTTCTTTGATCGGGCTCGTCTAACATTTTAAATATTTTTGTCTTAGGGGTATCTTCAACGTTCTTTTTTATTTTACTTTTAAATCTCGCTAATCTTTTCTTGTACTTCTCAATTTGCTTTTCTAAATTTGCGATCTTTTCATTTCTTTCTCTATTATACTTCTTTCGTCTCTTTGAAGCTTCTTTTTTTCTTTGCTGTCGACTAGCAATGGAAACGGCTAAGCTTGGCGCTGGAGATATTTGAACTGGAACTGGAGTGGTAGATCTTGAAGGCGGAGTATCTACTTCTGGATCTGATAACGGGGTATTTTCTCGTAAAAAAAGTGTTCGTGACGCTTTTAAGTCTCAGTCTTTTGGCTCGGTATACGGTACAATGTTCTTTCCACTTCTTTAAGGCAGCTCTATGCTCACGTGGCGTCATATCCTTTACTAACTTCCGTAAACCTTTTTCTTTCTTCTTTTGGTATTTCAATTTCTCCTTTTCTCTCATTTCTTCTCTTTTTTGTGGGTCATTCTTTCTTTTTAGATATCGTAGTTTTTCTGCTTCCCTCTTTTTCTGTAGCAATTCCTCTCGGGATAACTTTTTCTTTTTAGGAACCATTTCATGTGTGTTTGATCAACCTGAGTAAAAAAAATGAGTTTATCAAAAAAATATGCTGCAAATTATTAATCCTGCAATCAAATTGCTTATGTAATTTTGCAGGACATTGCATTTATACCAATGTAATAATAATAAATAATGATACTTTGATGATTCTTACATAAATAAAACTAGCGGATAAATTAACACAAACAATACATCAAAATAACAACCAATACACAGTCCTCTGTTAATCAGAACAGTCCCCTGCTCTATTTTCAGGCAGGGTACTGTTGCCAGGGGACTGTGTATTTTGGCTAAATTTCACTACGATTACAAAACTAAAGTAAATAGTTTTTTTAAGAAATTATCGATCAATTAAGACATAAATGATAAACCAATAAATTATGTCTCCAAATAATTAAAGCAATTTAAATAAATATAACTACTTACCAGAGGACTGTGTGTGGTAGCGGTCCTACCGCGTCTTTACCTCACAAATGGTGGTCTGACACTAAACAAAATGGCTTGTCGCCGCCGCCTTCAGCACGGTAGCCAACTTCACAACAATTGCGTTTTGTTTCACTCAAAAAAACGTTTGTAAACATTACAGTTTTGTTTTATTATGGCTTAATTTTTTTGACAGGGGCCTGTATACAAATTCTGGGGACAAAGTTTACAGGACTTTACAAAATTAATAAAATAGATAATTAGACCTTTTTTTACTACAATAACATAATTTAATTATTTTACTATATGATATTAACTGCCAGATATATTTAGCTTCACTAACTTTTCCGTAAATCTCATTTCGAGAAGGAAATACAGTGATGGGGACAACCAGGGGACTGTATTTTTAGAGTTTCTATTAAGTCTAGACAAAAAATTAAAATAATTATGGTTCTAAAACAAAATGGCCCCTAAAGTTTCGGGGTTGAATTTCCATTAGAAGTGATTTCTTTTTAAATAATTTAATTACTTTCTGACAAAAATTGTCGGGACAGCCGATTACGACCTTACAGAGAATCGCCCTGAAACAAGAATTTGTTATTTATTGCTCTTATTCTCTCATGAGAGCTTTGTCCATTAACTCAAAATCCACGATTCTGAAGTGTAATATACTTAGGTAGACTAAAATTTGCCATACTAAACGTTGGGATAGTTGTCTGCTGTAAATACATGTAAATATTTTTTTTTTTTTTTTATTTATTTTATTAAATCTTAATACTAAAAATACAATTATCAATGCCCTGCAAAACTGTTTAAACAGTTTGTCTGCAGGAAAGAGTCTCTCTACTAATAATATGAACTTATATCTAATAGTCAATTAATAACATACAATAATAAGTTAGCTAGGACACGAGTCTAGAAGGTGTTGTTTTATTAATAATGTTAATTAATAATGTTATTTTTTTATAATTTAATTAAATTAATAATTATATATTATATTAATAATTATAAATTAATTAATTAATAATGTTATTTTTAACATACAATGTTACAATACTTTTAAGGCTGATATGATGTATGTATTATGTACTATATTTATCATTTTAATATTTGACCCAGTACTGGTAATGTAGGTAATCTAATCACACACATTTGTTATATAAACAACACATAATTTGTTTAATCACAATATAGGTCTATGATTCAGTACTAAGAATGAAATTACAATCAAGCAGCTGGGTTTATCACCAAGATAGGTGGCTGTACACTTATTCTAGTTCTAATGTAGGTACCTAATATCTTTCGTGTTCCTTTTATGTAATGCTTGAAACATAGTAGGTACCTACAGCGATTTATCAGTTACAAACTCACTTGTTAGATAGGTACATATCTACTTAGTAGGTTTTATGAATACAGCGTAGGTACCTACCTATGCACCATGGTGCATCTACCTATTTTCAAAATTTCTATTTTACTAGGTAGTCCGCATAAAAATAGATGCACCATGTTTTTTGTTCCATCATTGAAAAACACAAGTGTGACGTCATCAATAAACGTGATCACACGTCGTATTATTTTGTAATTCACAATTAATATTCGTATAGGTATCAGTGAAATATAAAAATGTTATTGATTTTTAAGGCTGCCCGTCAGTGCCCGTGTACCGAAGTGGCGCCGAGAAACGGAGAAAAATCAACCAATAGGATTGCACAAAATAGTTCGCAACTCCCTGTATTGGTTAATAGTTCTCCGTTTCTCCGATCCGCTTCGGTGGACAGGCAGCCGAAGCCTCAGACTGGCTTCAATTTGTAGATTCGCATTTTGTAATTTATCTGGACACAGTCATCAGCCTATTGGATTAGGTGACTAGAAGCAACGGCTACACTGTGGGGCAGCTTATATTCGTCTGTGGTTCATTTTAGTTATTTACGTTCAAGACGTGTACCAGAGCCGAAAAATTACTGCACTTGCAACTTTATCTATAAGAAGCGTATATATAATTTTCTTCCGAAGCTGATTGATCCGTGCTTCGGAAGGCACGTTAAGCCTTTGGTCCCGGTTACTACTTACTGATGTAAGTATGTAGTCGCTACATGAGCCATTTCAGGGGCCTTTGCCGGCTCAGTAATAACCCAGACACCAGGGTTGATGAGGTGGGTGTTCCACCTCACAACCCACACGATAAGATCATTTTCTTATTTTTTTTTACTAAGTATTATTTTTTTAGGTATGGCGTTGACTTCAATGATGGTAGTCGTGTACAGTATGTTGGAAGACTATGGCCCTTGGTGGTATGTGCTCACAGCCATACCATACTCTCTCACAGGAGGGTTCACTGTCCTCTTCACCGGAACCTTCTGTTACTTGACCGACATCACCAGTACCAAGAACAGATCACTTAGGTAATTTGTTAAGTAAAAGGGGGTATTGCATGTGTGAAGATCGCTAGGCGGTAAAAGCTAGTGTTCAATGTAATGTTCAAGGTAAGTTTTGTTATTTGTCTTTTGAGCTAATCTTCGGAAAGCGTGGACGTAGGTACGCTTCCTTGATGATAACTGCTGCAGTGCCGAGTTCGATTTCCCATTGACATGATTTGTTCAAAACATAATATTAGTTAAGTATGAGTTTTTGGCGCGTTTGTGTTCGTCTTTATGTAGGTGTCAATATCCGCCGCGCCGCGCCGCGCTCCTATAGAATTGTATCGAGGGCTTTAACCAATACACGCAGCGAATGCTATTTACGTAGATAAACGTCGTACAGCTATTGGTCGAAGCCCTCGATACAATTTACGCCGCGCGACTTTGCTTGGGTTTGGATTTTAAAAGGACTTTGTGCCTTACGACCGTATTGTTTAGATTCTAAACACTCGATACAGTGTATGCTACTGTTTTCAATGTCCTGTTATAAATTTTATCCAAACTTTAGTGGGAGGGGTGATAAAGTCGTAACTCTATAACTTTATGATGTTGTAAAAAACAGAACTAACTCTTTCTTTAGTGGGCTGAAAGAGAGCTCTTCTTTAGATACAGCAGAAATATCCTCGATTAAAACGTCATCAATATGCCGGCTTAATCTAAAGTTTACAATCGTTGCTTGAGTCACGCGATTGCATCTTTGATAATAGATATTTATGGGTCGATGTCATGCAATAAATGAACATTATCGTAAATCGTAGCTGTCACGGTCACTGCTAAATACCTGAACACTTTAAGGCTAACCTGATTTTATCGAAATAAAAAAGGAATAAGCAACATCAGAGGTATACAACAACACACTTTTGGAACGCTGTTTTACACGGGATATCTACCTACGTAGTCGGTCCCAAAGTTCTGTCATATATGAAAATAGTGATAAAATAAAAAGTACCAATAATTTTATAAAAATTTATATATCAATTTAAAGTATATTTATTAAATTAAGAAATGAAAATAACTTAAAATTATTCGAAATGACCTCCCTTGTTTTTAATAACTTCACTCAAACGCCGCGGCCAGTCATCTATCGCAGCACGCACCATATTCATGTCTATTTCAGCGACGGCTTTAATTATGACCTTGTTCTCTAAGACCTGCCAAATTTTATAATCCAGAGGATTAAGGTCCGGACTGGAGGAAGGCCAATCTTCGTGTCTAATAAAGTCAATTTTTTGATGGTCGAACCAGGCTTGAGTAGTTTTGGCTTTGTGTGCAGGCGCAGAATCCTGCTGGAACACGAAATGATGTCCTGAAAATAGCGTGTTGGGCAGATCTTTGACAAGCCGATTCAAAACCGTCTCTTGGTACACTTTTGTACTGGTTTTGACACCTTTTTCGCAGAAATGAACCTCCGTTGGCCCATAGTAAGAGACACCTAACCAGACCATCACTGAAGATGGATGATGCCCATGTTGAACCCGCGGAACTTTTTTTCCTGCTTCTTCAGAGTTCTCTGCGTACACTCTATCGTTTTGCTTATTGTACTTTTCTTCTATATCAAAAATTTTTTCGTCTGTAAAAAGTATGTCACGGTGTCGGTTTCTCGCGTACCGTTTTAATAACAACCGGGATCTTTTGAGTCTAATTGCTTTCAGGCGGGCATTAAGTAAGTGTCCACTCTTTTTCTTGTATGCTCGCAACTTAAGGTCTTCGTTTAAAACCTTTTTGACTGTTTTTCTACTGACCCCCATCTGCAAAGCCATCAGTTTCTGTTTTCGGACAGGATTTCTTCGTATGGGCGCCTTTATCGCTTTGATCACTGCTGGTGTTCTTGCGGAGCGAGGCCGGCCAGTTCTTTTCTTGTCCTCAACACTTGAGACTTCATTATACCTATTTATGGTACGATACACAAACCTAAGTGTTATTTTCAAATTTTTGAGCAACTTGAAAATGGTACTCGGCGAGTGTCCACAGCGATGCAACGCTAAAATTGCGATTCGGTTTTCTTTCAAGGTCCACTCCATCGTAATAAATCACGGCAAATGATCATTTTTTGTTTTAAAATAATTGTCAAACATTCAAAAATGGAACGCCATAAAATTTTTCTAAAAGCATGTTCGAAATTTAAAAATAATGTGCCTGTGACAGAACTTTGGGACCGACTACGTATATGTCGTATAGTACGAATAGGTACTTCATAGCCAAAAAAGAAATAAACAGCAAAAAAAAATATATCCAAACTAAACGAAACAAACGAATGATGGTAACTATTGTCCCCTACCTGATTGCCTCCCCTAGAATGACTTTTCAGGCGTCACAGAAGACAACTTGCATATCAAAGTGATACACTTAGAGGATGGTAACCAGTTTCAGCCAGCACCTATCTACTACAATCGCGCATCGGTATAAACATCATCATCATCATCAGCCCATTAACGTCCCCACTGCTGGGGCACGGGCCTTCCCTATGGATGGATAGGGAGATCGGGCCTTAAACCATCACGCGGGCCCAGTGCGGATTGACGGTTATTAACGACTGCTAATGCAGCCGGGACCAACGGCTTAACGTGCCTTCCGAAGCACGGAGGAGCTCGAGATGAAAACTTTTTTTTGTGGTCACCCATCCTATGACCGGCCTTTGCGAAAGTTGCTTAACTTCAACAATCGCAGACCGAGCGCGTTTACCGCTGCGCCACCGAGCTCCTCATTATAATATGTCATGCATAAATTACATGTCAATCATTTGTAGGATATCGGACGGAAACGACTTCAGGCCCCAAGTTCTACTAAAATTATATCTTTAGTAAGTAGTTAAGTGGCCTCAGTGGTCCAGTGGATGAGCGTTGGGGTCACGATTCGGAGGTCCCGGGTTCGAATCTCGGTGGGGACATGATCACAAAAATAACTTTTTTACAGGCTGATCACCCAATAGTCCGAAAGTAAACCGGGCTTCGGAAGGCAAATTAAGGTTTGGTCCCAGAATACTTACTGATATAAGTACATAGTCGTTACCTGAGGCACCTTAGAGGCCTTTGGCGACTCAACAACAACCCTGACACCGTTGCTGAGTTTGGTAATCCACCTTATAACCCACACGATAGAGGAAGATCTTCATTAAGTTATAAGTATATTATTTGATTACAGAATGACAATCCTAGAGGCGATGGTATCCGTCGGGAGTGTGGTAGGAGGAATAGCAAGTTCATATTTGTTGAAAGCAGTCGGCAATGTCTACCTACTCCTAATAGTTGCTGTGCTAAATGTGATCTCATATGCTTATAGTAATATTTACTTAAGGGAGTCTTTGACAGGCGCTGTACGGGTGAGTTAAAATAACTTGTTTTTGTACAATAAGGAAATCAAAGTAACTAAAGCGAGATAATGCTATTGTAAATCCATTAAAATTAATTAGGTAGTAAAATAAAAGCATAAAAGAACTTTAATGACAAAATTACACTTTTCCGTGGAACTACTGAATTTATTTAAATGTCAATTTGCAAGTTTGCGGTTTCCTTTCTGTCTGACCTTGATGAGACAGTCAGACAAATAAAACTGTCAATATGGACTTGTTTACTATCCAGTATAGGTACCTATCGTGTTTTAGTTACCAAATGATAGATCGTACCAAATTATTTTTTTAGGAAATCCCCAATCCTTTCAATGTACGACCCTGTAGCTCTTCCTTTGCCAGTTCTATTAACGATCTTCCCTTTAAATACAGCTTTCGTAATTCTATTATCCTTCACATGTTCAAACCATCTTAACATTTCCGTCTCAATCTTAATTAGGTACTACGATACTTCAACTTTTACACCATATCTCTCTTATCAAACTGTTTCTTATTCTGTTACTCAAGAAGTAGATGGGAGATATACCTAGGAATAAAAATAGTACTTGTCTTTAAGAATAATATTAGGTACTTTTGTCTATATATTAATTCTAAATGTAAAAATTACGCAGGATCAAAGGTTAACCGTTTGTGCTTTTGCATTATTTATTACATTGTAGTTCAAGTAAATCTGAAGTAGGTAGGCAGACACGTTCATTTTAGGCCAACGTAAATACGACCCATTTTATATCTAAGCTAACTAAATTTGATTATTTCCTATTTAACTAGTATAAAGGGGATAATCATTATCAAGTCAAGCAGTAGATACGGAAATGAGTGTTATAATTATAATTAATTAGTTGAAATTTTCCAGGGGGGATTTACATCAATACTGGACCTGTTATTAGTGAAAGAAATGATGCGACAATGTTTCAAGCGACGCCCAAATTATGGAAGAGCGCAGATTTTATTGCTCACAGTGGCAAACAGCCTTTCAATATTCATCCTATACGGTATCGTAGGCCTGGATTACTTGTATGCAAGAGAGAAGCTTCATTGGGCGATGAAGGAGTATACAATATTCTCTGCCGCGAGTACAACGATATCGTTCTTCGGGTCTTTCCTGGGTGTGGGTCTAGTGCAGAAGATATTGCCCGTCGGGGACCTCATGTTCTCAATTATAGCATTCTTATCGTCAGCGGTTGAGTACTTCATTCGAACATTTGCAACGCTCACGTGGCACATGTATTTAGGTAAGATTCATCTATCTTTTTTTTCCTTTAAAGTCGTAAGGCCCAGTTGCCGTTTGAAATTAAAATCCCATTGTTTTATTATTTTGCCTGGAAAACTGGGCCTTACGAAGGTAAATTTCGTCTCATAGTCGTAATACCTATAAGTACCTTTCCGATTTTTTTCCTTTTCTGAAAAGCTAGCTGTAATATGTATTGGTAATAGTAGGCTCTATTTTCCGCATTTAGATACATGGATGGCCCATTATGTGTGTTGTATAGGTAGTAGCGGATAAAACAGAAAACAGCAGAAATCCTTAATCCGCCACTGAGCATCCATCCATTAAAGTCGTGTATGGATTAGTTAAATAGAACTAAGAGCCATGATCACATTTACGTAGTTTTCCTTGTCATATGAAGTGTCATATTACCTATATACTATACATTCACTGCTAAGATCGGATTCGTCAGCCTTATAAGAGCGCATCTTAGGCGCTGCTATATCAGGAACTAGCCGCAATCATTGCCGAATACGGCTGGAAGGATTATATTTCACATATTACCTACATAGATAGGCTATTTACCAATAAATCAGTATCTATTATACAATATAAGTACTTATCTGTTATTTGACTGATAGTGTTACGTTATCAACATACTTACGAGTATACAAGATAAAATAATACATACGCATACAGTATAATGTAGGTATTTTCCTATTATCAATAAAAGCAATGTTATCTAACGATATATGTACCTGTTAAATAATTTGGATAATACACATTACACTACATGAGACTATTACGAATATGGTCCATAATCAAAACCACCAGAAACCTTTGAACATTTTCGCTTCAGTCAGCTGGAAATTCTGACGAATGGGTTGACTACCAGCTCAAACATCTTCCTTCCTCCAACCTGTAGTAAAGAGAGCAGCGTTGTGCAGTTATCTAGCCAAATAGTACAATAAGTCACGTAAAAATAACGTCGAGCTGTGCAACAAATCCACTGCGGATGATTCAGGTGCCGCCCAGCCCAGCAGTGGGCCAGCGCTATTATGAAGAGCATTAGGAGCAGTTCTCGAGAATAACTTATATTCGTTGTCATACATTGGCCTTGCTCGTTTATAAATTGAACAATAAGTATGAGTCAAGTCGAACAATAAGCTAGTCAAAGTGACTAAACAAAGTGATTGGTCACTTTACTTTGAATATGCGGTATTACAGTAAGTGTACACTGCAAACAATTGACAAATTGCAATATTGCTTTTTTTAAGATGAATTGCTTTGATGTGACTTTTTTGACCCCTCTGATAAGACGTTATACGAATCCTTATTTACTTGGTCCACAATTTAGAAGTATTTTTTGAAGTCGTTACGAAAACTTCTGTTTCCATTTCCTTCCCGCTCCCGTTAATATTGTATTGCCACATTGCCCCCCGACCTCCCGTCAATCATTATTATAAGTACTCCACCAAGCTTTAACAACCTTTAATACATAAACTGCCTATATACGTCCCACTGCTGGGCACAAGTCTCCCCTCAATCAACCGGAGGGGGTATGGAACAACCTTTAATAATAATTCCTTATTTAGGATAACTACACCCATACAATAAATACCATCCATTGTGATGGTACCTAAGGTCAACGGCAACCTTTTTGCTAAAAGCTAATATTTCGTGTTTTATTCGACTTCATGAGTTTGAACTCATCGCGGACTCCAGGGTCTGAGCCCGGTTAATGGTAATAGGTTCACCCCGTTACTTGGCTGGCGAGAAGTGGGTGTATATCTGGGGGCACGCACGGGTGTGCCCCCACCAAGACGAGCAAAGTGAAGCGCAAGGGCGGGGCACTAACTAGAAACGTTTTTTTCGAAACGTTTTGTCGATTTTTTTAATTATATTAAACACGTCTACATACCCCTTTGGCGACATAGGCGTGTTGCTAAGTTATGTTCTTATTTCATGTTTTATCATATTCCAATTAATTTCAGGTGCCGGAGTGTCTCTCTTCAAAGGCCTATCAGCGCCCCTAATAAGGTCGTTGATAACGAAGATATTACCAGTGGAGGACATAGCGAAGGTGTTTTCCCTAATGTGCGCCCTGGAAGGCATATCTCCGTTATTCTCACCGGCCATATACAATACGTTGTACAACTTCACCATATCGCGGTTCCCGGGAGCAGTGTACATGCTTAGTGGTGCCATATGCATAGTCTGTGCCGTTATGTTAGCGTGAGTATGATTTTTTTAATTATCATAATTCATTAGAGGTTGTGACCACGAGGTGTCGACCATTTTGGTGTTTTAATTGAATTATCTTAGTAAATACTACAGTATGTTAGTTACTCCATGATCATGGCACTACTGGGGGGTTAAAATGGCCACATTGAAGCAATTCATCTAAGAATATATATTTGACATTTGTTTGTATTGCGTACTTACTTTTATGTGCGCTAATGTCAAATTGCAATATTGCTTTCTTAGTTGAATTGCTTCAATGTGGCCATTTTATCCCCCCTGGCCTTTGAAGCAATATAATAATGACGTATGTGGGTAGATGAAGACTGTTATTAAATTTAAAGATGAGAAATTGGTTATGGGGATACATAAATTGTTTAGCGAATAAGGTATACAGTGTTAGTGATATCGTACTGAATACTGAGGGGGATGATTTAGCTCATGATTCTGAGTTAATATCTAGTGGAATTTTCCGTCGCAAAAGTATGGAACACAGAAAAAAGTAGAAGTATGGAGTACGTTAGAGACATCGTACTGAATACTGAGGGGGATGATTCAGCTCACGATTCTCAGTTAATGTCAAGTGGATTTTGTATTTTGTCCGAATCATCCTTCAAAAGTTTACATTACGGTGTCACTAACACCCTGTATTTAACTATCGCGAATAGTCGGATTATTCGACTACAAAAACATACTAGGGCTTACTCTACATTACTTATAATGATGTGTATAGACAAATATTTGCTTAACAGAGAATAGAATTACGATGTCATTTGAAACAACCATGATTTTATTACAGTCAGCTAATCTCTAATACCTACTAATGTATTGTACATGTTGTATATTGTAAGTAGGTTAGAATCGGACAAAGATAACCGCATCACTTCCATAGTGAATCATGAAATGAATGCAGAATTAATTCATTGCCAATACGATGGCTAACAGCTGCATTTTAATTAAGCAAAATAATGTTTAAGTAGCACACTGTCCTTCATACAACTGGTTTCTCAGTGCACGTTCAAATCGTCTGTTTTTTTTGTATCTTATTTGTTTCTTTAATCACGCCTTGTTTACGTGACGGGGTAGGCGATAGTTTGGTAACTTATCGATTTATAGTTTCATGTCTATGTGATAGTCAAATATCCCGATTGTGCTTCGGAAGGCACGTTAAACCGTTTTCGGATACTACTTACTGATGTAAGTAAGTAGTCGTTACATGAGTCATTTTAGGGGCCTTTAGCGGCTCAATGATACCCATGATACCAGGGTTGATGAGGTTGGTAATCCACATCACAAACAACCCGTATGATGAAGTCAAATATCGAAAGAAAGCGGTTAAAACAGAAGCGTCACATGTTGATGATGATGGTTGACAAATACAATAGGAGAGTTTATCATTCATTATAATTTAATATACATAACATACAACATAAACAGCCTATATACGTCCCACTGCTGGGCACAGGCCTCCCCTAAATCAACCGGAGGGGGGTATGGAGCGTACTCCACCACGCTGCTCCAATGCGGGTTGGTGGAGGTGTTTTTACGGCTAATAGCCGGGACCAACGGCTTAACGTGCCCTCCGAAGCACGGAATCATCTCATCATCATCATCATTTCATCGGAATTTAATACATTCATGTAATAATTAAAAATATATTCAAGCGCACCTAAACCTAATCGTTACATAAATTAAACATTTTTATACTTCCTTATGGTGGCACTGCCCTTTGTAAATATGTTAAAACATAATCGTAAAATTGCGTGTCCCAAAAACAAACAAAATAACATTCGAAAGTATTTCTTTGTGCAGTTTCTTATCAACGTATTTTATGGAGGTGTTTCAATGTTCAAGGTTTTAAAATGCAAATCCGAAGCTTTGGGCTTTAAATTATTTTGGATTGCAGCTGTATGTACTACTAAAAATACTCGTATGCATTTTTGTTTTTATGGGAACTGAAAAGAAAAAACTAATGATGATCAGCGTTTTAATAATTATTGATTTGTGAAAGCTTATATTTCTTTAGATTATAAATTTGTAGATTAGTGTAGGGTTAACCATACATAAAGGTGCCTGCAAGAAGGTGCTTGCATTTTGTCATTTGAAAGTTAAAAAAGTCTAAAAGTTCGTTGTTTTTTGTTTCAGGTTTGTCAAGTTCTACAGATGGAGAGCGGCTCGGCCAGCGTACAGTCCTTTGCAGGAATAAGTGAATAAACTGATGTGCAACTAAATAAACTGATAGGCACATTTATATAGGTGTTTTTAAGTTGAGTGTTGTGTGAATGTAGATGCATGATATTGTGTTGAGAGAAGGATGTATGATATGTGTAGCGTTGAGCCTTTTCTTGTCCTTTTTTGGAAAAATGGTAATTTTACTTTGCAGACTAATTTAATAGAAATGCAGACTAATTTTGATAACAATTATGTATTCATTAGCAAGGGCTAGTTACCATAATGCCATATTACTTAGATAGTCCTATAGTTACCCATATTGCAGTAGTAAGTTTTATTTACAAAATCATACTACCTACCTATATAATATTATTTATAAACATTGTTGACCCAACCCGCAGTGGAGCAGCGTGGTGGAGTATGCTCCATACCCTCTCCGGTTGATTGAGAGGAGGCCTGTGCCCAGCAGTGGGACGTATATAGGCTATTTATGTTATGTTATGTTGACTCATGCCATGTTCGGTTTAATAGTTATATGGTGATATTTACATTGTGTTAGTGTTGGGTCATGGCTATTTATAAATATCGCGTTATAATACCTACACAGTGATCCACAGTGGTGATAAGTAATTGCATTGTTTTAAATATACGAGTCCCCGTAGCATGCTGCCTGTAGGTATACCGCGCGAGTTGCCAATGAGCGACTTCCCAGAATATGTTCCTCGAAAAAAGGAATAAATGGCGCTGTACAGATTTAACGTGATATTAATTGCAGCGGCATATATAAAAAAAATTGTTGCTTGAAATTTGGATCAGATAGTTTAGAAATATATTGGTAGCGCGAGACCTATATTGCTTGTCTTTATTTTGATCAGATTAATAATGGGGTAGGTGTGTTGTGCCTGGGTGTACAGAGCCATCTATTTTTTTTTTTTGGGGAACGTCGCTTGGATAATCCCTCATTAGATTGCTTTATTTATCGCATAGCCAATAGCGTTCATCCACACACCGCCACACGCGTGCTACCAGAGCAGTTTACCTATTATTTACATGCGTAGGTTTTGCTTGTGATTAGATTTTAATATTAGTTACCAATTAATACTTTACACTAGGTTCTCTGTATTATGTCCAGAGTATTCCAGAGGACCTAGACCTAGGATAACATTTATGAAACAAATAAAAGAGAAGGTGCAGGTCGTGTCGTATCGGGAGGTGAAGGTTTTGGCGGGAAGAAGAGAGGAATGGCGGTTACTCCACCGACAAGAGCGCAGCTCTTGAATAGAGAGAGAGATTCCAGAGATACAAAGACAAAATTAAGTGGATGCTTGAGTCAAAAACAAGTTGAAATATATATTTTCCCGTCTGAGCATCTAAATCTTGATTAATAATTTGTCCCTTTAAAAATATTATTTGAAGATCTCACGAGTAGATTAATATTTATGGGCCACTAATAAAGGATTCTCGAATGTCGCAAAGTTGTTGTGATATATTTTTGTGTTCAATAGTTATTATCACTGTAATACTTTTAAGTATCTTGGGTATTTATCTTTTACCCACATAAAATAAACTCTTAAAAAATAGGTTCGCCCCCTATTACGAGACTTAAACATAGCTGGCGAGGAGTCAGTGTGTATACTATACACCTCTGCCTACCCCTTCGGGGATATAGGCTTGATGCTATGTAGCATGTCTTAAAAAATAGTGATACGAGCGCACCTTAACCACAGGAAGATCATAAACAAAAGGTCGTGTATTATTTTAATCTCCAATTGAAGTACAACGAAGTCAATTTGAACAATATTGTATTTTGTACCTAGTTATATTTATTGTATGCTAGATTTAATTAATTAAATAGGTAAGCTAACTAGAAAATAACATTTTAGGACATCATATCAAGCCGAACATCATCGAACCTCGTACAGATCCTGTAGTATTACAAAAGTACTAGGTTCAAATCCTAGATTTGATTAGCGTAAAGCACATGACAATGGTGCTAATTCCTGTACACATCATCTAATTTTATTTTAAATTATTATACCTGTCATTTTCTTATCCACTGAAAAAGAAAGGGACGGGTAATCGACAGGCATAAAATTTATAGAACACACGTCAATTTTAGGCACAAATTTCAAAAACCCTCCCAAAATTTTATAGTTGATTTTCTTTGGTTTATTTCATTCGCCCGGGTTTAATCAATTTAAAACAAAAGATTAACAATTGTCAATCATCCGTCCCTTTCCTTTTCGGCAGACAAGAAAATGACGAGTATAACTTAAAATAAAATTAGTAGGGGCCTGCAGGAATCGGGGCCATTATAATTTCTGCGTAATATTGAAGTGTCCTAGAAGTTTTTAGTCTGTCCTCGGTGGTTAAGGAAATGGTGCCGATTCTGGAAGACAAAACTTTATTTTAGTCTAACAGCTCTAAATATAGTGCCGTCCTTCTCTTATAACGAGTGCAAGACGGAGATGAAGCTAGTTTTAGAACTAATTAAGTTGACGTCTGCACCAACGACAGGTATAACTTAAAATAAAATTAAGAGGTATTAGAATCAGTACCGGATGAGAGCCATCAGCGCTCCCCATTGTCCAGCTAAGTAGTTGATGCCATTGGAGGCAAACCTACAATACCCAAGTCTAAAAAGAATCGGCACCAGTCTTAAAGTAGTCCTGTGTTCATTTTCTCGGAATCTTTGCTTTAGGAAATGTGATCTTAGACTAAGTATTTTTTATGTACCTTTATACATTGCTATTTTGAATAAATCATTTAAATGGGAATGACTTTTTATTAGTAACCACCATACATTAGGTTTTTAGAGCGTGTTTAGTTAGATCTCAATCAGCAAGCTGACGCGCATAATCCGCATTTTGTTTTACATGTGTGTGTGTGTTCTATCAATACAAGTTTCACCTTTAGACCTTTAGGCCGAACGCTAAAAGTTGCGCGGGCGCACGCTCGCGTGTCTGTAATGAACAAATAGTATGAGCAGCGCAGGAGCGTGCTACGGAACGCGGGCGCGGGTGACGGATTGTCACACGCGCGGCGGGCGGCGTGCGCACGGCGAGGGCGCGCGCGGCGGTCGTCCGCGAGCGGGTTTGTTTCTACAAATCAGTCGAGCGCCGCTAGATGCCACGGACGCACGCGTCGGAAGCTAGGTACCTACCATCATCATGAACATCGATACAGAGCGGGTAATTATTTGGTTACGAACTCCCCGCTTAGTAGCCTGCTTGTCACGAACGGGTTCGGCAATCGACGTTTGCGTCGACGTTTTTTTGCCACATAATAAATTAGCAAATAATCTATGGTAACTAGACCCATGCAGCCATTTTCTATTAAAATTATTGCATATGGGTGTATGCAATAGCAATTTTTTGTAATAGCAACACTCTGAAGTGCAAAGAAATGGTAGGGTAGACCTCCAAAATGGCAATACTGGCGATGGCAATACTTACGAATAGATTGTGAGGTTATGTAATTGTCTACGTGACTGTATCTACAACAAATGTATGGCATAGGTTATGATGATTTTGTAACATATTTCTACAAAGAGAATCAGGTCCAAATTATGATGGTAGGGAGTACTATTTCATACGAGTTTATTGACATTAGTTACAAACTGAAGTATGCAAGCGTTCCTTAGATAATAGGTATTTTCAAAACGTCAAGCCAGCGGGATCAAAGAACTGCCTTTATAACTTTGGAACCGTTGAAGTACTCATTTCGGTATTTTGCAGGGGGTGAGTACTATTTCGGTACTATTTTTTGGCGTTTAAATCAAAGCGAAAGACCTTGTCGTTAACTCTCGCCAAATTTCGCTCACCGTCAAGCTAGCAAGTGCAATAAAACATGGCTATAAATCCAGAACCGTGATGGTACTAATTTTTTTACAACAGGTACTATTTTTTTCAATAAGAGTACTATTTTTTGGTATGGTCAAATTATTTTTTCGTGCCCATTTTTTTTTGAGGCCGCTAGCTTGACGCACACAATAAATTAAAGAATTTGCAACAGAGAACCATAGGAAAGATGATAAGTAAATAATACTATTTTAATAATTTGTTCACTATTTATTCAAAGTTATTTCTATCACTGAGTATACATTCGTTTAAATTCAAAACAACTTAAGAATATCAAAGTAGTAACAATTGTACAAACTATGAAAAAGAAAAACGAGGTGCATAACAACTAATAAAACTGAAAAAATATGAATTTAAATTCGTATTGCTGGTTAGAATAGTTTGAACTAAACATTACCTATGGCAAATTGTAACTTTTTGCATAACTATTCTACTTAGAATAATCATCACAGACATTAACATTCCACAATGTTTACATTTTGTACATATATAGCTGTAGACATTTAGATGTCAGTTATTTGTTGTACCTAGATAGGTATTTAAAATATATTTTTGTACACATTTGAGATTCCTAAATTTAGTTTTCAAGACGTCACATAGCATACATAAGAAGCAAACATGTATAGTAACACATATTAGCTGGAATAATCAACTAAATTAACTTATGTATGTACGTACGTTAAAATTTTAACTGAGCAACGCTTTAATACTAAATCACAGTTATTAACCTAATTTATAGGTCTTTAATCGCCCTTCTTACTAATTATTCAAAAATGTATAAGTCGAAGAAATGAAGTGAAAGTTGGATACTTAATACTAGAACTTAAACTAAAAAACGTAATGGTATAACAAAAACTCTTAGTAATAGTGAAACTTAATTACTAATCTTTTAAGTACAACACTATGATGTATGCAATCAGAGGAACTTATGCAAAATAAAATGAAATGTTATGAATTTATAATCTGTTATCTTAAAATTACTTTCTTACATCTAACACTTGTCAATTTGTTGCAGTCTTTTGTCTATTTGTTATACGAACTTTCATGTCAATTTTGTTCCACATTTGGTGGAATTAAGATTTTATCTTACAATTGCAGGCATTCGGATCACAGCATAAGCACCAATGATACTATACACATCCACCACTGGTTGCACACTCACACAACACGGGAATCAATCAACATTCCCCGGATGTGGGTCTCACTTAAAATATCAAGAAGTCCTTTACATTTACCACTCTTCTTCAGGCTCCTGGCCCGCAGTATCGCCGGCGCTCGCTTTATTAAAGTTCTGGAAAATAAATATCCATATAAGACTGGACGTACTAATACTCAGATTTCGTTGTTGTTAAACATGACTTGAAAATGTTGATCATTTATACTCAGTAGCTTTGTCTGAAACTTACTTGCTCTACTTCTGTTCCTTTCTGTTAGCATAGTAAAACAAAATTCAAATTTTTAAAAATGTATTGATCTTATGTGACTATAAAAGTATTTCGGTCGCAAACAGTATGCAACTTTAGCGACAACTTTTCGTAATCCCACTCGCCGCTCTCAATTGCTTGTTGTAAAATTAGATTATTTATTGTTTTTTTTATATAAAGAAGAAAATGACTGACTGACATATGAGACACAACACACAGCTCAAAGATTCTTTTTTTGCAAGTACTAAGTAGGGGAGTGAAGTGATTGTGAGATGAGTGAGTGAAAGAGATTCGTCATGGACGAAGTCAAGTGCCATGGTAGTTGTATGAAGACACTTACTCTGACGTCACTGCCTCCATACTTGTTGCCCTTATAGGTGGCTGGCCCGCCGCCCTCGAGGAAGTCAGGTACGGGTTGATCCGCTTGCCGCAAGATCTTTGCTAGATCTCCCACTAAGGCGTTATCCTGTAAAAATATATTTGGGTATTCAAAGAGAGCCTGATCGCCTGATTGTAAAAAGCAAGATGATTTCAGGCTTCGGAAGGGTGCTGTGATAAAGGTTATTCATAATTATATTCAATGAAATTGAATTGCCTATCAAATCTTCTTTATGATCGGAAGTAAATTGGACAAATTTAAATACGATTGACATACCTGATCCGCATCAAAGAAGGAAACAGCCTTGCCTCTGTTACCGACACGACCGGTCCTGCCGATTCTATGCACGTACTCATCTATACTTTTAGGCAAATCGTAGTTCACAACTATATCCACGTTTTTGATGTCTGGAAAAACAAAATAATAAAATCAACTCAAAAAACGATTATTTTATTTGTTGACGAAAATCAGACCTGAATATAATGCTGGAAATGCGCGAATACAGTAACAACAAACAACCTGGTGCATAAGGAAACATGCGTTATATATATAATACTTATAACGCATGTCGATTTGCTATCAACCTAGCTGGTATGCACTTCTGTGACGCGATATACCCAGTTAATTCACACGGGTTATACAAACAATTTTACAAGTAGCAGCACAAGGATGAGTTTGACGAGATGAGTGGAAATGCGCAGGAATCGACCAATCATCGCGAGGAGAAAAGCGACAAAGCATCTTCTCTCTCGCTTTCTCGTACGCTGTGATTGGTCGATTCCGCACGTCTCCATTCTTCGCTTTGGTGGAAATCCTAACAGCCAAATACTTACCAAGACCACGAGCGGCGACGGCCGTAGCGACCAGTATACAATGGATGCCGCTCTTGAAGTTTTGCAAAGCCTCCTCTCGCTCGCGCTGCATGCGGTCTCCGTGGATGGATGACGTCAGCATCTGCTGCTCCGACAACATGGCGGCGATGAAGTCCGCGTTGCGTTTCGTTTCAACAAACACTAGGATGCGCTTCTTTTCTGCAAATGATAAATGGAGGATTTTGAGTCTTGATAAATTATATAAGTACGCGTCAGTGAAGAACGTACATACATAAGATCACGCCTATTTCCAGTCAAAGAAGAAGCGCTATAAAATATACTATGTAATTGCATGTTCTCTTGCAAAACAATAGTAGAAGTAAAAGTTTAAATATGCTACAAATGTTTTTAAATTGTTTCAAAATATCTCGGGCTGTACACTCGACAGTATGATAAGACAAGTGGCTGATATGATCTGAATGTAGTAATATTTGTAGTTGCTTGTAACCAACCACGGCTAGTACGCATAGCAACCTAATAGTAATTGCTTTGCTGAGTAAATGTATCAGATAGTAACCTAATTTATTTTTATCTTCTGAGAAATACAATGCTTGAATGACAAAATGGAAACATACACCTACATAAACTCACGGCAATATCCCAATAGAGGTAGTTAAAAGGCACATCCATCACAAGATAAACTCAGTACCCACGCCTCTCAAGAGCTTTCTGTTAGACCAACGTAACAAGTGCTGTGCCGTATCCCGTATTTAATGGTCGAGGTCGAGCCAACTGTGTTAGTGAAAACTGCACTTTGGTGCAAGTCCGGTTCGAACCGGCGTTCCTCGTTTGAGAAGCTAGCTGGTGAACAGGACCGCAGCGACAAAATATATAGAAAATATAATAGCATTACCATTTTCCTCAATGAGGTTCTTCAAGGCGCCTTGCTTCTCGTACTTCGTGACTTGTAAGAAGATCTGCTCGACGTCAGTGCTGGCGCCGCCGACGATGCCGACAGCAACAAACAGGTAGTTGTTGAGGAACCGCCCTGCTAAGTGCTGGATGTCTTCGGGGAACGTCGCAGAGAACATAAGCGTTTGACGGTTTTCCTGTTGGACATTTATTTTTTATTATACAGATGTCTCAGATAACAAGCCCATATCGTAATACTTATCGCGTTACATGATACATATAATTGGTGGCAGCTCGTCGCGCACACCTAGAACTTTTATTTCGACAAAATGATGTCCCCTATGCATCACAGCATTAGAGCATAGGAAACTGGAGTTTCTGTGAAAGGACATTCTGCTACAAATCCCCTATAAACAGACAGTTCTGGCAAGTAATTTGGCCCAATTAAAATTAGCGGTCTCTTTCTAGTTCACATCACTACTACACACGATTGCTACAGAGTATAACATAAACAGCCTATATACGTCCCAAGGGTTGGTGGAGGTGTTTTTACGGCCGGGACCAACGGCTTAACGTGCTACAGAGTATAACATTTATTTATTATTAACCACTTCGAGTTCTCACCTCACGAAATATAAAATAACAGACTCGAAGGTGTTTATTAAATCCAAACTGTACTTACAAGGGACACCATGGTGGGATGCTCCATCATCTTCTCGACACTGGGCATGAAGCCCATGTCCAGCATACGATCAGCCTCATCGAGGACCACGAAGCGTATGCTATCGAACGACACGCGGCTGCGGTCGACGAAGTCGTGCAGACGCCCCGGGGTCGCAACTAGGATGTGGCAGCCCCTCTGTTTAGTACATGAATAGATATTCAAGTAATTTCACTATTTCATTTACTTGTACACAATGGAAAAGATATAACACAGTACTCTAAGCATATCTATCTCTCACAGATAAGATTTTATCAAGATCCCTTGCCCTATTGTTTCGTTTACTTTCGGGGATGCTTACCTACTTAAATTTAAAACCATCTGCTTTTCTACAGAATGGCATTACAAGAAAAAATATAACTTTGACTGGTTACAAAAACAATGGACTAGTGATAAGGCACATGACTGAAACACTTGCTTGCACTATTTCTTCTTGATAATACTTAAAAGTTATATACGAAACTAATTAAGTAGTTAATTTATATACGCAAATTATAAATTATATGTCAACTTACAGAGATATTATCGCCTTGGTGACGCACAGCGGTGCCTCCATAGGCCACGGCTATCTTGAGAACTGAGCCGTAAGCGAACTTTCTGGCCTCGTTGAAGATTTGCAACGTCAACTCACGAGTGGGCGACACGATTACCACCTGTAAACAGTTGGTAATAAACGTGATGCCATACAATACATGACTGTTGCATGTATGAGGGTAAGAAATTACCAGATTTATTATAATAAAAGTCCGGGGCTCCATAGCCCCATGATATGGAAACAACATACAAATATGAATAATTATACAGTATGCTACTAGATGTTGGAATTCTCACAGACATTGCTTTTAAAGGTTTAGTACAAAACTATATATTTGCTTATTTTCTTATTTATTGTAAGTAAATCCCGACACTTTTTGTTGGCACGATAGTTCAAAGTATTTATAAGCGTAACTTAGGTACTGGCAGAATATCAATGTTGCTAAGAGTGGTATTTCTACTGTCCTTCGCAACAACATGCTGAGTCAGTCCCTTTTCCCTGGCAGTGTATTTTTGATTTGTATACTTATCTTTATCTTCTCTACTATTGTACTGCACTGTTTTGGGAATAAAGTTATTCTATTCTATATAAAAGCCGTATAAGACCGCCTATTTTACTCTATTTCTCTTTTGTTTTGTATTTTGTAGTTCCTGTTAGTGCAATAAAGTATTTGTTATGTCATAATACGCGATGGGCATGACTGCCCTGCCAGATAAAGGCTTTTTGCCAGTGTGTCATTTATTTATATACATAACACAAACAGCCTATATACCCACCCCTCCAACTACTGGGCACAGTCCTCCCCTCGATGAACCATCATCAACCAATCATATAATTATTTATTTATGCCAAAAAGTCTTAATAAGTGTTGTGTCTAAAATAAGTAAAGTAATGTATTATGTTGATAATGTAATTATTACAAACCTGTGGCTGTGCACATCCATTAGGCCCAACAACCAGTTCACGGGAATCTTGGAGAAGTGTGTTTATGATGGGAAGCAAAAACGCTGCCTGCAAGCAAGAATCAACGTAGGAATATGAGAAAATAGCGTAAGAAAGATAATAAACTTAAATCTTTACATGTGAAATACTATGTTATTTTAAATAATTAAAAAATAAAATAAAGACTGCTACAGTTGACCATTAAGATAGACGCCGATAAGGATCACCAGTCACCACCTATCACGTTGGTCAAACAGAAAGCTTGTGATAGGTGCTGACTGGTGAGCTGTATCGCCGTCTATAATGGGCGGCTTTTGTCCTGAATATTTGGGTGATGTCTCTTTTAATTGCCATCATGGGAACATGTAGATCCTCGCCCGTAATCCCATTAATAAGGTTGGTGAATTCAATAGTTGTCAGAAAGTTTGCTGCCACTATTGAATTATTACTTACAGTTTTCCCCGATCCAGTCTGCGCGCACCCCATGAGATCGCGGCCACCCATAATGATGGGAATGGCATGTTTCTGAATGGGTGTAGGCTTCTTGTACCCAGACTTGAGGATGTTCTCCAGCACATACTTGCGAAGGTTCGCCGTCTCGAAGCTCTCAATAGGCCGCGGTGGATTCTCTCCGCTCACCTATTAGAGTTAAGTTTACTGCGGTTTTAGAGAAGAATTGATAAAAATGCTCCATTTTTATTTGGCTTTAACTTTGCAAGAAATTAAAAAGGATAGGTAATTTTCAGAGAAGTAAAGATCAGTAAAGTAATTCTTTGTTTTTTTCTGGGACATAATACAGTAAAATTGTAGAAATCACGTGAAGTAACCTGTTATGAGGTGGCGATTTATAACTTGAAAACTATGAAGTTTCGTTTTTGTGGTTTGTCATGACCCCAGCTATTACAGTTTCGTTTCATTCACTAAGTCGTGAATCCCGTAAGTACGGGAGACTTTATATACACCCTACTGCTGGGCCCCTCAATTAACCGAGGGGGTATGGAACATAGTCCACCACACTGTTGGTGGAGGTGTTTGGGATAGCAGTAGCCCGAACAAATGGTTTTACGTGCTTTCCAGCACGAAATCATTTTACTTTTATGGAACAATTAGGTCATTCAGCCTGCAATGTCTTTCGATTTGAGATTTCGACAATGTCCCCATTGGGAATCGAACTCAGATCTCTACATCGTAAGGGCTACGGTCTAACCACCAAAAAATAAGCAGGCTGTTAAGTACCAAGAAAAGGTAATACTCAAAAAAACGTAATATTTAACTCGCGGTTTAGCAACAAGTTGTTGATACGTATTATTTGGACGTGGTGGTAATATGACTGTTAAATAGCGACGTGGAAAAGCGTGGGAAATAAATTTTTACGTAGGTATGTAGGTTTCAATTTTCAACGTACTTAGTGTGGGAGGTCTTAATAATTAAATGTGTGTAAATCTAATTGCATTTGACAGTACTTAGATCGTATCAATAAGTTTTTTAGGGATGCGACGAATATTCTTCACTTTGTATTCGGCACCAAATAACCGAATATTTAGTTTCGGTGTCACATATGAATGAATATAATTATAATAAATGTTATATATTTTAGGGAATCATTACAATCTTCGAATCTTAAAAAACTTGAGTGAAGAAGGATTTACCTTACGCCATATCTTCACCTACCATCAGGTGACAGTTTGACTACAGTCAAACGCAAATATTTTCTTATTAAAAAGAAACCATGACATATGAATAAATAGTTACTTCTTCAGTAGCGTGAAACCGATTAGTTCGGCCGAATATTCAGTATGATAGATAGAATCTTTATTTAGATTTAAGACGTTACATAAATTTCTTAATATTAAAATTTGAACATATATGAAATGTAAGACTTAAAACTAAAAAGGGTACTAGCTCGGCTAATGTCGTATCGACCCTAATCGAATAAAATTCGGTTATGTCACAACTCGGGGCATCTCTAGTTATTTTGTAGTTTATAGTTTCTCACGCTAATTTACATTTCAATAAACGTGAACTTTTTATTGAAATTCGAAGCAAACCTTTTCACTTAGGGTATTCTAAACACATAAATAATGGCTTTAATGGGGCAGACAACTTGCAGCCACTTTTGATACGTCGTGAGATGGATTATGATGATTATGCTTTATGAAATGCGGAACAAGAATTTTAGTTCTGTGCAATAAAGTATATTTGATTTGATTTGAACAAGTATACTCACTTTAACAGCAATGCAGTCAAACTTATTGAAGTTGATACCGGAACTAATGGTGCTGCTGAAGATTTCAGTTTCGTCCATGGTGGGGTCTGGTGGTACGTAGGTGACTGGGGCCTTCTTCACTTCTCCATCTTCCCCGGCATGTGGCTCGTGTTCCCCGTTGTCCCCGTCGCCACCCCGCCCGCCCCCGCGACCCCCGCCGCGCCCGCGCCCGCGACCCCGCCCGCGTTCACCACGCTCTCGTCTTTCGCCGTGATCATCATCATCGTAGTTGTCACCTATTCACGATTTTCTTGTAGTATTATTTTGTAAATTAACTAAAGTTGGAGATAATAAAACAAACAGTCTATAGAGGTAGATCTTACATCTATCAAGTAACTAAGTGCAGAGTGCTATATTCAAAAAGAAAACAATCTATGTAGGTATGTCAATATGTATTTTACAACATGCTTTATTTCACTGATGAAAAATTGCATTGAAACAATAGTTAACACCAAATTGAAGTATTCGATTGGTACTATTATGTAATAAGACTTTAGAGCGAATTTTATAAAGTCCTTGTTGAATTTCATCACATGTTTTATGAACAAAATAATTATGTATCATGCCAGAGACATCGGCGCCGGCGATCGTGACATCCTTCTTTGGCATGTACCTAACTAGTTCGGTCAGAATGGCGGGTGTACTGAAGCAGAAATGCCTCATGTATCATTCATTGCACTCTATTCTCATCAATCATGAAAGCACGATTTTTTATGAGTGTAGTTTTATTTTTATCTAATTTTTTATCGAGGCTTGAGCCACTCAAATCATGATAGTTTGCGTACGTAAACTCACACCTGTTACCCTTATTAGGGTGGGTAGTCTCAAGTAATCACGAGTAGACTAGCAGCCCCTTTTGAAAACAAAGTCCTAAGATGGCTGTGAAAGTCCCATCATGTTAGAAAGAACATGTTCCATTTTCGGTTAATACAACCTGCCTGAGAAAAAAGCAGCTATTCTGTTTTTTATTTGCTCACAGTCCAGGGTGGAGGTATCAATAACAACAATAATTTCAACAATGTCTGAATGGGCCATGATCATTTGTGGGCTTTTCTAACAACTTCACCCGTAATACATGATAGTTTCCTCATCCTCTGCATACCCCTTCGGGGTTATAGGCATGATAGTACTGTTGTGTTGTTACGTTATAGAAACATACCTCCATTCTGATAGTCATCACGTTGCTCTCTATCCCGGAAGCCGCCGCCGCCGCGCCCGCCGCGTCCCCCTCGTCCGCCGCGGCCCCCGCGCCCGCCCCTGCCGCGACGGTCACCGAAGTCACTGCCGCCATTGAAATCTGACACTGGACACACACTTTAAGAGTTAGCAATTCAGCTATAAATATTATTTGTATGACATATTTGTACAATAAATAATTTTGCATTATATCCTATCCATTGCATGATAGCTTGCTATTGTAATTGTAATCTGTAAGGTTGGATTACAAAGTTATAGTTACTATGGGCAGTGAAAAAGAATATTCTCAAAATTCAAACACAAATTCTGAAGTATGTGTAAATGTGAGAGTTCTTCAAATATTACCTCTTCAAAGCACTTGAAACTAAAACACTTGAGTATTACAAAAACTTTTTTTAATTTGTGACAGACGCAGCATTTGGAGCAATCTGTTAGCAGGTACTTGAGAGTACAAAAAGTTCCACTTTTGATGAAAGTTTATTTAACCTCTTGCGCCCGAGGTTTCCATTCACAATAGTTAAACAATGGAGTTTGTTTTGGATTCTAAAAGGACATTCGGTCTTACAACTTTAAGTAAAATACATAGGCATTTTACCCTCATCATTGAAGGATGTGAAACCCCTTCCTCTGGATAAGCTGTGGCCTTCATCTACAGACCCATAGTTGTTGGAGCTATAGTTATTGGATCCATAGTTGTTTGACGGTGGTGGCGCCGACTGTAATAAACATAATTACATAAAGCAATATAGAAACTAACAATAATATAATTTAAATAATATACAATCATTTATACATTGTACTTGTTAAAAAGGCCACATTAAGAGGTCTAAAATAAAAAAGTGGACTAAAGACATCATATAATGGTACCCCAGAGATGATAAAAGGCGAAAAGGGAGACCAAACAAAAGGTGGGAAGATGATGTACCACAAGGTTGGAGAAGATCAACGGGCGACAGACAGGTGTGGCGCAATAAGGAGGAGGCCTATGTCCTTGGACAGCCCCACATATAATTAAACATAGATAATTAAGTAAAACTATGTAATAATGTCAAAGAATAAAGGCTATTATTATTTATTTATTTACTTGTTAAAAAAAGTAGAACCACTGATACCTACTCATCAGATAACATTGTGCGACATCTATGTTCACAAGTTTCTTGTGCTGAGACACAAGTAGATTGTGCTTTCATACTTAGGCGGTGGTGTAGACCTTGGTTTTTTTGCCTTTCATATTTTATAGATAATGATAACCTAGGTAATTAATTCATTTAATAATTAGTTTTTACCTAACTGCTTTAGGACAGTTATGGTTTTAATGTTATAGTTTTTACAGACTATTACTTACCACTGTACAGGCATCATCATCCCATTCATTGTCCATTTCCTGTGAAAAAATAAATAAATATAAATAGTAGTAAAGTAATAAATATTTAATATTTATCTACCTATAATCTAGGAGATTTGATAGTGTCACTAGGTATATAATTTGTCAATTAAGGCCCCATTACACTATACAATTTATTGGGTATAATATTTATGGTGTAATAGAGGCCCTGCCGACCCTGCTTTTTACTACTTCCCAAAGTCCTGATATATTGTGAATTGTTAGTGAATTGAAATAACTGATATGCACAACAAGTACATACACATAAAATACACATTATACACATTATATATAATATAATTAGGTATACCTACCTAGTTACATTTAGACGGCTAACATTTTTGTCTTATTTTATTTATTGTCATGTTGGACATGGCAATTGCTGTTCTTAAGGTAATGTTTGAGTTAAAGTGAAACTAACAACACAAGAGTACCTACCTAATATAACAACAATAAAATAACAAGATATGTGGGTATGATCAACATTTAAGTTCAGAAGTACATAAAGTAACTACCTACCATGAATAAAAATTGTAGTAAGGACTTAGAAAACTAGAGAAAGTAGTATACACGGCATACCTACCTACTAATCTGAAGCAAAATAATATTTGGAACTGAAGCACTGCAAAAGATTAACTTTGTAGAATATTAATTATTATTATTACAACCATGCCGATTTTCATAAATGCATGTAGACATGATGTGTAAAAAAGCACACGAGCATAACCACCAGGTATAAATGAAGGTAGAATATAGATACAAAGAAATGCAAAACAACAGTAAGCACATGTATGAAAACAATGTATATTACCTATAAGAATTTTAGAACAAGTTTAGAACTCAAGAGTAAAATGCTTATCTACTTTCAAACAAACTAAAACAGGTAAATGACTAGTTTCAAAAGATCGAGAGGTTACAATAATAATTTTGATGAATAGAATACCGCGAGAACAATGGAAATAGTTTAAAATTGATGACCGGTGTTCTTTGCGACGTAAAATACAAGTATATTTACAAGTGGTAAATGTATTTCACGCTTATTTTACAACACCTTAGAAAACATAAATCAAATTACTTACGTTTATTTGAAGATTTACTAGGTTTTTCAACCAATTTGATTAAAAAAACTGCAAAATATATCACCAAGAAACGAATATGGCGGCTGACAAAATGGGAGAGACAGAAAAAACTTCACTCACAAGCAGAAAACCAAAAAGGAAGTAGATTTTAAATGTTGCCAGTGATAAAAAAACGATTATTCTTCTAAAGGTTCTGTTTGCACGAACGATTTGTACACTTAATTTGATTCACTCATTCACTCGTTAAAATTAACCGGAAAATCCGAACGTCACAAAAGCACATCACCATTATTGTCATCTCAAATTGTCAAAAAAAAGCTAGCTACGCATTGGTTTGCTAGGTGGTGGGATAAATGGGTTTTCTTCTATTTTATAAATAAATATTTTTACTATGTTATTTATCGCGTTAAAGTAATCATTATCATTAGCCTGTATGGCTGATGTAAATAAAACAAGACACTCATGAGGAGATGTGTGATATAACTATGTTTTTCTTATATTGTTTTTAAGTGTTATCATTGTTGGCGTCCTTGTTTTTTATGGTTCAAGTTTACAAATTAGACGGGACCATGGCAGCGGGCGAAGTCAAAGTATCGGTGGTGACTGACCGGGTGCCCAACATCGTAACATGTTCTAAAGATTTGACTGCAGAGGAACTGTGTATAATTTTATGCAAGAAGTATAAGATTCCTCCTATAACACGTACTTTGTTTGCACTGAGAATTAAAGGCACCAAACACTTCCTCAAAGATAACGCCAGAGTCCTTTACAGCACCAGAGATTATGAACTAAGAATTCGTTTTAAGGTGAGTTGTAAAAAAATAACAAAATATTTGAGTAGTTTGTTTGATAATTGAAACTTATAGGCAGATAGAATAACATAATATTTTTAATTAGCTTTTTAATTTACAGATATAATACATAAGAAATAAAGATATTTAATATGTTTATGTAAATGCTTCCATTACAATCTACTATTAAAAAAGTCTTTACAAAATAATACTGATTGTGATTGAATGATGATAAAAAATAATCACATTTGGTTATTGTAGGTGCCCAGGCTGGGTTTGCTTATAACTTTAGATGATGCAACTTATGACTACTACTTCCAACAAGCTCGGAATGATGTGAACAAGAACCAGGTTATGGAGATCAAATATCCGGAGCACAAGCAGGAACTTCTTGGTCTTGGTATTGCTGATATGTAAGTAAAGTATCATATTTATATTATTAGAGTACTTATATTTATTGTGCAGCATAAATAATAATATGTTAACATTGTATATTGCATTTCCATCCAAATTGATGGCAAAACAGCTCCAATTGATCAATGGATTTTCAGTTATTTTTATGCTGAATAGTTACCATTAATTATTATTGTATTAATTATTGTTCTTAAATTATTATTGTTTAACAAAACACAAAAATTTTAATACAAAACCCTGTTTTGAAAACAGATTTAAGAATACAATACTTATTCATAATCCAAAAGATACATTCATAGAAAATGTTATCCAAATGAATTTGCTTACCTAAGTAATTATTATTATAAATCCTTTTTTATCATGTGTGTTTTGTTACTTAATAAAGGAAGCACTTAAAACCTATTGATAAGATTATAGAAGGTTGTCTATAAAAAGGGGAATTTAAGCTGATCTCTTATTAAAAGATTTTAATAAATATGTATTTTTTATTGTATTGGGAATCATGAATTCATGTGTGTTTATTTATATGTGTCTATATAATATATTTCCATAATTATTTTCTCATAGTATACTTTGAAACATTTTGAAGTGAGACTGAGGATATAATGCATCATATGCTTTATTTAAAATTTGTCACTGTCTCCATCATTAAATAATAAAATCATTACAAATTTTGTTATTCAGTGCCTACCTACATATTGCGGAATTTTTTAAGTTTATTGTAGGCTTTCCACCCGGGACTTTGTCTGCCACGTCCACTTCGGTTATCGCGCGCGACACTTTTTTTCCATCCCCTTTCCATTCCTTTAGGGGATGATTTTTCAGGAAACCATCCTATGCTCTTCCTTAGGTCTCATACTATCGCCACACCAAATTTCATTTAAATCAGCTCAGCGGTTTTTTAAGTGTGAAAACGTAACAGATAGACAGTTACTTTCGCATTTATGATATTAGTGAGGATTGCACTGCACAGTGTAGTGAAGGAGGAAAATGAAAACATTCTTGTGAGAAAACTTAATGACAATCGTAACAAAAAATTAAATTCAATAAATTATGATGCTATGATACCGATTGACACACAAATCATGATCGGAATATTTGATGATAGTCGTAAATCTAAATGGGGATCTGGTATGAAGTCGCAACACAATGGGTTATAAAAGTTTAATTGTATGGTGTGGCAGGAAACAATAGACTATCCAATTACTCAAATTACATGCCATCTTACTCAAATAGACTTATAAACTGCTATGGGCGCTAGTTATATTTTCCTTTAAAATAGAAAAATCTTGTTTTTATCGTATTTTTTAAACATCGAGTAATAGTTTTATCGTGGCTGTAAAAAATAATAATTTAGCGTGTTTGTTTGGTTTATTTTTATCAGTTTTATATAGCAGACAGAACATGTAATATAATGCGTTGTTAACTACACATTCCTGAATATTTGTAGCATTAATGCATTTTAACGTCAGTAAATGATTGCGAAAATACTGTGGAGGCTGATATCCCCACACGCAAATGGCGGCGGATTGGCCATGATCTTAGAAGACCTACGGTGGAAAAACGCAAAGCGGGGCCCAAAGAGATTTAGCGACGCTCGGTTGACCGAGAACTAAAAAGTCACGACATGTGACGGGAGCAAGCTACAGAAACTGCACAAAACCGCGATGAGTGGATATCTTTTGTTCCAGCCCTACATCTCAGCAGGGGATAATAGCATTAAAATAAGAAGAAAAAGAAATGATTGTAGAAGCTTATAAAATAATGGAAAAATAATAATAATGGAATAATGAATTCATGATATAAATGACTTACGACCCTATGTTATCTCCCTTTTTCCCTTTTTTTTTTGTTATGGTTTATTTCTTATTAGACGACTCAAAAGACCATTTTAATCGATAACCTTCGCAATGCGCTGATGTAAACGTAAAGAGGCGCGAAAAAAATGTAGTGCCATGTATGGCAAGGAACGTTAAAAATGGTTGTAGGTCTTAACCGTCAACGCAATTCAATTAAAATACCTAGAGACATAGTTATGATATAACGGTTTTTTAAGGACGGAATTACCTATATACAGAAGGGTGATAGACCTCGTTTTCCACGCTTGCCGCTGTGTTACTTCGCTGCATAGAATAAGGAATACTACGTGTAGAACGATATCTCTCCGCTATCCATCAGCGGCTGAACTAGCTCACCCCCCTCGGTCTTACTTTAGTCTTCAATCGTATGGCGTCAGACGTCACACAACAGATGCGCGTCTACGATAACGTCAATGTGTAATGTCTGTGTTGAACAAGATGTTTAGTATGAAGTGTCAGGGTTCATTTACTCTTTATACGGAACCCTGAAAAACGTTTGTAAGATAGCAAGAACTCACTATCTGCTAAACTGTTTACTATTTCTAGGAATGAATACGTGAATATAACTATTTAGAGTCCCTTAGGAATTATGAAAACGTAGACATAGGAACAATTTCGTAGTTAAATAGTCAGAATGCCGACGATTGGTACACTGAACTCAATACATACCTACGTCGACTTTTTGCCTCTGCTTAAGGTGTTACAGAAGCATAAAATTGGCTAGACATACAAAGTACGTACAATAAATTCTTTTATACCCATAAGATGAACAAAAACACATGCAGAGTAACTTCCAGTTCGATCAGAGACCCGGGAAATACATGAAATATCAGAAAGACGCCAGAGTTTTCATTCTTACAAAATTAAAGTAGGTACGAGTACATGATTACGGATGAGATAAAAAGTACATATTTATTTTGGGTACATTCTAAGTTGTTACACATTAGGTTTTTGAACCTATAAATTAGCCATCAGACGGGGCGATACATATAGGTTTACGGTTTAAAAAGTCGCATGATTTCTTCTAGATTATTTTTTGTTACAGGACCCGTGCGGTGTTAGAAGAGAGTTTACTCGTGAAGAGCGTAGTAAAGAATTACAAGAAGTATATTCCAAATGTGATAATTTCTAAGCACGGAATGTTCACTAAGAAATACGCACAGGAATACCTGCCGCAGTTGTGTTCAGCGGGGCATGAAGTCAAGTGAGTATCGAGCATCAACTATTAACCTCGTAAGGCCCGGATTTCCAGACACAATAGTTAAACAATGGGATTTGGATTTTAAAAGGACTTTGGGCCTTAAGACCGTAAGGCCAGGATTTCCAGACACAATAGTTAAACAATGGGATTTGGATTTTAAAAGGACTTTGGGCCTTAAGACCGTAAGGCCCGGATTTCCAGACACAATAGTTAAACAATAGGATTTGGATTTTAAAAGGACTTTGGCCTTAAGACCGTAACGCCCGGATTTCCAGACACAATAGTTAAACAATGGGATTTGGATTTTAAAAGGACTTTGGGCCTTAAGACTAAGGCCTGGTTTTCCAGACACAATAGTTAAACAATGGGATTTGGATTTTAAAAGGACTTTGGGCCTTAAGACCTTAATGTTATCAATCAATAATACTTTATTGCACAACAACGTATACAAAGGACATAAACATACGAATAAAAACATAAGCACAATAGGCGGCCTAATATGATTACTCCCTCTTCTTTTTCTTCATATTTACATCTGTGAATGATTCGCTATTTTACATGGGAAGTTTCGCAGGCTTTTTTGGATATGTATTCTATTTTCTCGTTGTATTTTTTCTTCATACAGCGCATTGGGTTACACTGTAATGTTGTATGTACTTTTATAAATAGACAAATAAATGTCTTCGTATGTACGTAGCGAAAGTATACAATAGTACGTAACTTAGGGAGACACTTTTCTTACGTCTTAAAGTTTTGAAGGTCACATTCCCGTTTTCACCGAAATTCCTCTATCTATTATCTAGTATTTTAAGATAGGAGTCCCCTAACGAATGCTTAATCGGTAACTTAAACATTGGTGAAAAGGAATTTCTCGTTAAGGTCCCCTTAATTTTACTGCTCTTACGGAAACTCTAATTAAGGCCCCTAGACATGGCAAAAGTCGCCAAAAAATCTTTTAACTCAAGCAAGTTTTCATCACGTTTTTTATTTAAAAATAATGTCATGACAACAAAGTTGCAGGCATTGTAAAAGAAGTTAGATAGATAAAGACGTTGACCGCATATAAACCGCTAGGGGCAGTAAGCAATAAATGATATACGTCATTAATATCGCAATTGATAAGTCTATCTCGTTACAATATCTTAATGATTTTCGCATTCAAATTCCATTTTTTATCGCTGAACTGTTATATAATTCATTCGTAATAAGAAAAAGTTATCATAACTCGGAATTGAGTAATTACCTAGGTTAAAGATAAATTATGAAATTCTGATTACTGAATAAAGACAGATCTAAAACTGTCAAAAAGCGTTTTCGTTTTTCTATTTAACTTACTTATGAACTTTAATAAAAAAAAAAATAATAATAAGTGCGACATTTAGTCACCTTTTTCTATGATGTCCCAGGTTGCTTTTTCATACAAATACTATAGTAAAATACGTGTTTTGACGTTTAGTAAAGAGTAAATGATTTAAATAGTTGGAAACTATCCTCTTATTTTATGTACATAATCTTATATAGATATTTCATATCGGGGACGGCAGAGCTACATATCGTTGGACATAAAACCGCATTTCATGCATGGACCACATCTCATGCATGTACCACATCAGGGCCTGGGATGAGAAGGGATGAAAGGAATATTACGATAAAAGTGATGAGTATAGGGATTTTGGACGATAGAAGAAAGTGTGGATGGATTGTGTGAAGAAGGATGTGTGTGAAAAGTGTGAGTATTGAGATGACGACTGACGTAGATGAATGGAAGAACAATAAACGTTGTGCTGCCCCACGTAGGATAAGGGCAGGAGAATGATGATCAGTCGCTTTCTAAGACAAGCCATAATCACTCAGTAAGGATCATTCGAATTCTAATAATGAGAATTAGTCATTCCTAGAGCGGAACTAGTCATTAATAATATCAAGATCAATAAAATAGTAAAGCTGGCCGGGTTATCAAGTCATGTCAAGAAAATTCTTCGGATTATATCTCGCGTCATTTTCTCAATAAAAGGTCATAATTAGTATCAGTAGAGTAGAGTAACATTCTAAATACAATGTTCGAGATTACCTACCTAATTACTTATCTCTCATAAATTGAGTAAAAGTTGCAGTGTAGCGCGTTTGTTATGTTATCTTATCAATTTACGAGGCAGGTCCCGTAAAAAACGATTTCGAATCTCGTGCTCTAAATTCGGATACACGCATTATAACGTATGTGTATGGCATAATAGTAACCCTGACACCAGGGGTGATGAGGGGTAATTGATCTCAACCAAAAAAAAATCAACACGTGTGCCTAACGCAATATTTTATTTTCAGTCATCTGAAGAACGTGTACCTCCAGCAGTTGTACGCCTTGGCGCCAAATTATTTAGCGGAGGAATTTGACGATGTTCTCTGGCAGAATGGATCTGAGGAAGCGGTGCCAGTGAGATTGGTGGTCGCGCCATTTCACCCGCAGTACCCAGGCATACGGTTTTACAACACATTGAAGCGGGATGTGAGTTTATCTGTTTTATTTACACGGGTCATAGATAAGAGTGGCATGCTTGCACATAATGTGATTACAGAGAAATTGCGGCTCGTTGTTATGTTTTGACGCGAATCTCGTGTTGTGACTAAGGTCAAGATTTGTAATGTATGAATGTGGCTCTCGACATTTTATAGTCATCAAACCTAATACGTACTGAATTTGTGATCTCGCAACCCACAAGAGAGAAGAAATAGTACTAATAGTACAACGGATGCAGAGTGACTGATACTGAGGGCTGGAATATTTGTACTACATACAAAGATTATCTTCGAATGAAATTTTTTGGCTTATTTATGAGTTACGAAGTTAGCCTTTTTCTTTAGGTAATTGGGTCGTGTACTAGGTTCAAGATAAATTATGAAATTCTGATTACTAAATAACATCTAAAACTAACGAAAAACATTTTCTTTTTCTATTTAACTTATTTACGAATTTTAATCAAGAAAAACGTAATAAGTCTGACATTTTGTCACATTTTTGTATGACGTCAGTGTGCTTTTTATACAAATTCCATAGTAATTTCGTATTTTGATGTTTAGTAAAAAGTAACGTTGCGAAAATGCTGCACCGATAAGAGCGTGGCTCTTAGGTTAAAGAAGATTATATCACTTCTTTCTTGCAGTGGTTCCATGTTTGCGCCGTAGAAGAATTAATTTATCTGACGAGGAAGAAGAATTATTCCCTAGAAGTGTCAAGAAGAGGCACTCCTATGTTCTTTACCTTCAAATCGGAGGACCAACTTTCTACTTTCATCTCACTTTGTGACGGGTATTATAGGTATGTATAGAGAACAAAAAGTAAAATAGTTACAATAGTCAATAAAGCTTAGCTTATAAAATGACTACAAAAATAGTTCTAAAGAAGAGAACTCTACTCACTTTATGCAGATGACTTACAACATTTGTTATTAAATTCTGGGACATATAATTTGTTTTTAACATATAAATGCCTTTGTCTACGTGGAGATGTATTTGCAACTGTATTTTGTTACAGACTGATGGTAAAATGGACGTTCAATCTATCGAAAGATGACGAGACTCCGTCATTGATAGAATTACATAGAATAAAATGCCATGGACCCGTTGGGTAAGTTAACGCATTTGCAATCTGTATTTTTTTTTAAATAATATAGGCTCGCGTTTCATCACAATCTCACCTGATGGTAAGTGACGATGTGGTCTAGGGTGGATCACGCGTACCTAGCAAATGCCTATTCACTTTAGCCTTGAAGACTCCCAGATTGTAATGAGTTGGAAAAACAGACAACGGCAAAAAAATAAAAAACGATGAGGCGAAACGTTTAGTGCGGATTGGTGGTATATCAACAACTGATGATGAAATGCACTCCGACGCCTAGCCGTAGATGGAATTTATTCAAATAATAAAGCAGTAAAAAGGCTTTTTTATGTCAACAAATATGATATTTATGAGTGTGTTTTTTGTATCTATCTAGTGGTGCGTTTTCCTACCGCAAGTTGGAGGAGAAAAGATCAAAGAAGCACGGTTGTTACATACTTCGACAGTGTCAGGAAGACTATAATATATACTACTTGGACGTCTGCACGCAAAACAGGTATGAAGTACCTACGTATATATGTATATATGTCTTAATAAATGGCTTGTAATGTAAAGATTGTAATAATGTAATGCAAATGCCATCGTGTAATAATAAGATTGTTAACTGCAATATAATACATAACATAATACATAATGTAACACTATTAACTGATGTATGAGTAATCAATTTCTTTGACTCCGTGCAAGTTTTTCAATTCATATAAGTAAGAAATACGCCATAGGTATTTTAATAATATATAATTTTGTTACAGTACTACAGAGACATATAAAATAGAGTTCAAAGGCGATTGTTACGAATTCAACAATGAGGAATACTCCAGCATTGACAAGATTGTGATGAGCCACCAGAACCCACAAGGACGAATATTCTTGAATGAATGCATACCTCCCTCCGAATATGGTAAGATTATTTTTTCAGAAAGAAAAAGAAAAGATTTGATCTCCGCAAGTGGTAATTGATATTTTCCGAACGAAATTGATATCATTTAAAGTAGTTTAGGTATAATTAAAGGTATGCTACCGGTATGAAATTACGGTACCAATTTCATTGGATTTCCTATTGGATAATCAATTTGGTACCTTCATCGGTAATTTCATACCGGTAACGTAATCTTATACCTTATTATTCCTTAACCGTTTTCAAGCCCATGTTTTAATAATAAATAATTAAAATAGTCTCACCTAATTGAATAGGAGTTTTTATTTATGTTTTCTTCACCTAACTACCTTTTATGAAAGTTTGTTTGTAACTCTTAAAGTAACTGTTTGTCTGCAGACAAATCTCAGTTGCTTCTGTGCGGGGAGTGTCAGAAGAAAGGCGTCAGGGTCGATCAGGCGGAGCTGCAAGAGATCCTCAAAGACAACAAGAGTCCCCGGTGTCTACCCAACAAGGACATACTGTTGTATACAGGTAGGATTCTTGTCAATTGTTGCCCTTCGAAGAAGAATTCATCTTGTGGAATTCATTTTATACAACCCTTTTTGATGCAGATCAGTATACCTTTTTATCAGCAACTTTTTGTTCCTAGATTAATAGAGGTCAGTGTTCCTAGCGTTTGTAAAAACTTCTTTCTATTGTAACGAATAAGTTTCAATCATGTGAAAAAAAGATTGCGTTGAAAAAAGCTCTTGCAAAAAGAGTCTACTTAAACGACATAGTGACAGACGTTATAGCGCAAAAAACCTTAATTTTGAAATGAAGTATTTGCCACTGGAGTATATTTCGCTAGTGTTAAACTTGACGATAATTTTGAGTTGTGTTTCGTGCATACATCAATTAAATAAAACAGATTTGAATTCTTGCAAAGTTACTCATGCAGGCCTGAGTTTTGCTGGGACCATCAGCAAGACAATGCATGGATTGCGATGTCAGAGATGGGCCGACGATAAGCCTGTGCATTCGATAAGTACAAATATCACCGACGATAACTTTCCGGAAAAATCTATGAAAAAAGCCAAGAATTTTTGCCGGAATCCTACAAATGACGAAAACGGTCCTTGGTGCTACACTTTAAATCCTTTAGTAGTCCGGGAACGATGCCAAGTGCCTTTATGTAGAAGTAATTGTCGCATAACCGGACCCGGTATGGAGTATTCTGGGATAATTTCCAAAGTTTCAACCCTCAATTGTGAAAAGTGGAACGTAGATTGGCATAAGCGTCATGTAAAATTATGGAATGGCACTGTAGTAAATGGTGCGAAATTTCTGGAGACAAGATTTCCTGAGAAGCTGGATGAAGATGTTAATAGCAATTATTGTCGCAACCCTGATGCGGATCTAGGAGGTAAAGGCATCACATTACCTGGTCACAGACCTCCTCTCAATCAACATCTTGAACTATGTAAATAAGAATCGCGTACGAATGCGACACACGTATCCCAGTCATTGCGACAGATACCTCAGTTTTTTTATTTCTAAGTTATTAAGTTGTCTATTTTTGGCAAAGGGCCGTGGTGTTACACGGAGGACAAGAAAGGCGTCTATCTAAAAAGTTACTGCGAAGTACCATTCTGTGATGGCAAAGATGATGAGTTTGTGGCAAAACAAAAGCAATCTTACTCACATTTCATAAGTTACGTGCAGTCCGAGTATAATATTACATTTTCTGTTCGATTATGGGATCCCGATCTAGAAAACAAAGCTGTCGTCAGAATTCTATTAAGTGTACTTAATACGCCCACTACTTTCGAGAAAATGAAAAGATGGGGGACAGCTATAGAACTTACAATTTCAAACAATGGTATCGTTTTGTTTTGTTGGATTATGTTCTATTTATAGATTGTAAATCTATTGTACTCAGTATTTTCCTTTAATTTTTCATTAATAGGAACTGGTGTTACGCTTGGGAGTGTGTCCACATTTTTGGAACCCACGCCAGAAATATTAAAGGGAACGGAATATACCACATTTGTTCTTTCATGGGAGAATAATTTATTGGAATTATGTAAGCAGAGCGAATATTTTCTCGTCTCGACTCTGAATTAACATCACGTGGAAATTTCAATTTCAATTTTTCAGATACAGTTGGCCATGTGACGGAGGAAATATATTCCGAGGGTCTGAGTTTGTCGGGAGTTCTGCGAAATGCAAATATTAACATTAAATATTACAGTGTAATTGGTGATGTTGCTATGTGGGAATTTCCTAACGACGATGAGAATGTATGTCAGGAACATACGACATTTCTGCCGCTGCCCAATTTCTTATGGTTACTGCGAGAGGACAATATGAGTCGTTACTTAGAAGTGTCCGTACACAGTTTTCATTCGGCGTTTATTTTCTTCACTCGTGACCCACACCACGAGTACCCGAGAGTCATTATTGAGATTGGCCTTCCAAAGGGTGTGACCGAAGTCGTCTATCAAGCGACACAATCGTTAAGTACACGCATAGCTGCAATTGATTGTGTTATCAACTATTGGTCATGGACTCGGCTGCGAATTAATTTATTTGCAAACGAAATACGTGTAATGAGGCTTGTTGAAGGTCGAATTGAGTCTCTTTTTGTGGCGTATCATAGTATTTTTAGCTCTTTAAGATGGTTTTCAATAGGTTCCAATAACAGCATGACTCACTGGGCTCTGTACTGCCAGCCAGCTGATTTGCCGGCAGCTTATCCACCGCATTGTGCTCTGACTGCTAATGGCGCTGCTTATAGGGGAGATCAATCGGTCACTGACTCTGGTAATAACTTTTTTACACATGTTACAATGAATTGGCAAATTGTTCAATATTTTTAAAAAATTTAAGGTTTGCCGTGTCTTCCGTGGATTGACATCGCTCCGGAATATTTCCAAATCGATATATTGGTTTCTAAAGCCGTGTCCATGTTAAACTATTGTCGCAACGAGCTGAAAGATGAGTTAGCGCCGTGGTGTTACGTACAAACTGTTTCCGGAGTTGAAAAGCAGTTATGTAATGTAAGAAAATGCAATGCTCTGGTTTGTAAAAACGCTGGAACGGCTAATGATTACGTAGGGAACTTATCAGTGACAAGGTTTGCTTTTAAACGTACACCTCTACTTCTAGTACTAATATAAATTGAATAAGTGCATGTAAAAAACTGCTCAATCTTTAGGTCGAATCGTACTTGCAAGAGGTGGAACAATGTATTAATTAATATGAATTACAAATATCCTGAAGGCCCCGATTACAATACAGAAAATTATTGTCGGAATCCTACAAGAAGTCTTGGAGGTATAGTCTTACAATACCTATTATTTATGTTAAATAATTTCCTTACACCTGTTTCTTTGGGTCGGTGCTTTTAGGAGCCTGGTGTTACACCACTGATAACAAAGTAGAAAGAGATTTATGCGATGTGAAAGACTGCGAAAAAGAAGAGTCTCGAATAATATTGGCACGCCGTGGAAGCATTAACAGAACTATATATATTTTACCTGCTTGGAGACCTCCAGGTTATTATATAATAAGTTTTTAAACTGATGCACATAAGCTAGTTGATTAATAAATTAGAAATTAAATAATTCGGTTGATTGCAGGAAGCTTACACTTTTCTTTAAAACAATGGAACCCCACTATTCCAGAAGGAATACATTTCAGAATTTACTCTTTAGACAAAACTAAATATTTATCGTTATTTGTGGGGGTGAACAGAAATATAGGATTCATATTACGTTACCACGATTTGGACAAAACTGTGAAATTGCTTTGGAAAGTATTCCCGCATTTAATTCCAGTTGGAAAATGGGGGAATTTTTGGATGACTATGATGCCCGGGGGATTGATACTTGGACAGGAAATAGGACGATACGTACTCTTGGACTGGAATGCAAGTGATCCTGATATGATATTTAATCCTGTGTTTTTGAGCTATGAGTCTATAGAATCCAACGCGATTGCTATTTATTTTCCGAATTCGGAATGTCATACGGAGAACGTAAGCACATTTGTGCATTCGAAGCTTTATCCTATACAACTGTGGCGGAATAGCAGTAGACCTTCTTCAACCTTAACGTTGTATTTACGAGGCACGGGCTCTGCTATTATATATTTTTGGCAATTTCCTGGTTAGTCGTCTTTCTATACCTAGTATACTGAGATTTTCTAAAGATTGTTTATTTTAATAGCATTTGTTTACCGGATAATGCGACTTAATATTTTTCTCTTTGATTTTCATAGATAAGTCGAAAACATACCTCTCAATTATTATTGATAATGAATATGGAAAAATCAAAATACTGAAAAGCAAATTTTTGAGTCCTAAAACTCTATATAACAAGGTATTACCTACCCAGTTGATATCTTTAAATGCGTGGACGAAATTCGATATATTTCATCTTGAGACGATTATGTACGTGTACCGTAATGACGAACTTATATTCGAGTGGACGCCAAAATTTCCACTGATCTTTTACTATTTCTCCCTTGCCACTCGAGGAGGTTGGTTGGTGTGGACGGCTAATTGTCGTCCTCCTGATATTGAAGGCGATCCAATAGATGGCGAATGGTCGGTTTGGTCCGAGTGGAGATGTTCTGTAACTTGTGGTAAAGGTGTCGGTGTAAGTTATGTGATGTATAATTATTACAATTTAATGTGCCTCAAGTCTGTAGTAAAACATTAATTTTAAATCGATATTTTCAGTATCGCAAACGAATATGTAACAACCCAGAACCGAATATTTATGGTAATCCATGCCAGGGGCCCTCGGCTGAAACTGGCGTGTGCAATGATTTCGAATGCGGCGACATATCTCCACGAACATACAAGTTGATCCGGGATTATCTTAAGACGAAACACCTAAACATTCAGGCTAAAGAAGGAGATAAAGTGTTCTTCTCATCTCCAATAAATCTGATTACTAGGATAAAAAAAGAATCGCCGGAATCCGAAGTAGTATGGACACATGATGGGAACCGTCTCAACTTTAGTAAGAGACAGAAATACTCTGTAACGGATACCTTAGTTATCACAATAAGAAATGTTACCCAAAAAGACGACGATGGTGTGTATCTATGCGTTGTTAATAACACTAGGGGTGTCAAGACTCCTATAAGAGTAGTGGCTGTGGCAGTAGAGTCTCAAGAACACGACAGGATCGTAATCAACGGTTCTTCTTTCGGCCTTCTCTGTAAATCTACTTTGCCAAGGCTATATTCCGACTTATTAGTCGAATGGTATCTAAATGGAAAACTTTATTCCGCTACAGACATAGCGGCAGTCTATTCTAACGATGTCCTAAAGATCCCTCAAGCTTTATTCAATCATAGTGGAATATGGAAATGTGTTTTAGAGCAAACACATTTGAATCTAAAATGGGCTGTAAAAATTTACAAAGTTAACATAGTAGATCCTCCTCTTGCCTTTAGGAATATGTTAGGGGACTACTTTACATTAGTTCTGTTTGACGGTATGAAATCTGCGGAATCAGTTAAGACACTTATTTTTATTTTTGTCTTTATAACAATTCTTATGGTAGTGTTTGGAACTATGTGTTGTTCGCTGTGTAAGAAGTTTAAGAGAAGATCTAAAAGTAAACGTGCACCGATTATGAAGACTAGTTTGCTAAAGGAACCTAAAAGTCTCCATAGGATTAAAAGTAAGAAACAAGGGCAAATATCTAGGATAAATATTTGTCGCAACGAGCTTGTCAACTTGATAGAAGATGATGAATCTGTGCAAACGAACGACTCTGTTCATTAATTACATGGCGTCGTAATAAGGATAATAAAGTAGACACTTTATGTTGCTAAGGTTCAATTCATACATTATGCATTGTTTGAACGTTAAGGAGTAAATATGTGATTTATTTAATAGTCTACAGTTTCATTTGCATAATATTATTCTGACTGTTGTAATGTTGTTTTGAACAGGTATGATTTCACTGTTACGTGGTATACAAAATAGAAATAAAGGTGAATAACGATTGGGTTTGTGTTCGGTCTGCAGGCTCAGAGAAAGTTGGTTCTGAGAATGTGACGGCCACTTTCAAGGCGCTATGGAAACTGGATGAAACCAAGAAACTAGTCGTCGCTTTTAAGTCACTACAGAAAGAAAAGGCTATGGATCATTTGAAGGTACTATTTTTTTATATTTTCTCTTTATTAAATGCCTTATCTGTTACCTAATTTGTATTGTAATTATTCTATTGCGGAGTCAGATGATTTGTACTGAATTGTGTCGATATCCTTTGGAATTTGACTTCTGCAAATTTCCTTTTACCGTAACTTTTTAGAAATATATAGAACTTTTACGAAGACAGTGAAAAAACAGCTTTTGTCGCATTGAAATGATTTAATGTGGCTTAAAATAAACAATTATGTATTCTGTACAGGATTTCATCGAGCTAGCGAGCAAGTGGGCGTGTATTCAGTCGAGTTCAATAGTCAGACTGTATGGCGTCACGCTTAGTTCGCCCACTGCTCTGGTCTTGGAGTATTTGCCGTACGGACCATTTGACGTGTACCTCAGGTTAGTTAAATATTGATTTAATTTATAAGGAGTACTGTAAACCGACGGGCAAGATATGAATAATTTTATGAAAATAGATAACATAACATAAACAGTGCTGGGGTAGTAGATACCTAAGATATGTGTATCAGGATTCTACTCTAAGTGACATCCTACCCTTAATAAAACAGGTGTATCTAAGTGACCTACTTCTACGTTTAGAAAGTAATTAGCTTAGTGCCTGGCTAGAGCCGCGTAATGGAAAGTGACGATACTATAGTTGTTGCTTTTTATTATTCTGTACATTATTGTATGTATACAGTAAAGTCCGTAATTCTTATCGGGAAGGGCAAAACCAAGTCACTGAAAACAACGTGTAACCTTATTTGGCGTTAAAGATTTAATATGAGTGTGCTTAAATAAATCTCCACAATTTCGTTAATTTTCAGAGAAAAGAAAAACGCGATAAAAGAGGTGCACCTAAAGAAGGTATCGGCGGGACTAGCGCGTGCACTGTGGGATTTGTCTGAGGCTGGGGTCGTGCATGGTCACATCCGCTGCCGACGCCTATTACTTGCCGCCCACGACGCCGACCGCATCGTCGTCAAACTCTCTGGACCTACACTTACGCGGTACAACCAGCTCGTCGAGTGAGTACCTGTCTAGTGACATCTTTAAGGTATCCATATGGGACCACTCGGAGGCGTAGTGCACGGGTATATCCTTTGCTGACGACAGTATAAAACTAACGCGTTCGACATTCGAACTGTCACAACGAAGATTGACATTTCGCGTGGATAAGATGAGGACCCGGTGTTGTGCAGTTGCCAAGATTTTTCCTGATAAAGCTGCGGGTACGAATACCATCCGATCAGATTTACATAACAAAACAGCTTATATATGTCCCACTGCGGCGTGCTGCTGCTGCTGATCAGATTTATTCGATCTTTTTTACCGACTTCAAAAAAGGAGGAGGTTCTCAATTCGACCGTATATTTTTTTTTTTTTTTTTTTTTTATGTTTGTTCGGGCATATCTTCGTCGTATATGAACCGATTTTGATAATTCTTTTTTTGTTTGAAAGGAGATATACCCAAGGGGGTCCCATGTCAAGGAAGTCAGGATCTGATGATGGAAGACCAGAGAAATCGAGGGGAATTTTCAAAAATCGTAGGAGCGACTAGTGCGTTTGTAAAGTCATATTGATCGGATCGATCTTTAGGCTTCGGGAAAACTTCCCGGCCTTCGAAAACTGGTCAGCATCAGGGAGATACCCTATGGCCTGGCAAAACTATACAACCTGGAGCAATTTTTCTTTCACGAAACGTATTTAAATCTTGATCAAATCCAATTGCCGGTGCAAAAAAAACAAAATGGCGGAAAAAAAAGATGGCCGCCATACAAAATTTTGTCGATTTTGGAAGAAGCCCGTTTGGGTAAAAATAATGTATGGGGCGCTTACTCAAAACGTCATGTAGAGTACGGAAATACTTTCTGATCACCAAAAACTGCTCCGCATCAGAGAGATACTCTACGGCCTGGCAAAACTATCGCACGTGAACCAATATTTCTTTCAGAGCACTTATTTAAATCTTGGTCAAATTCCATAGCGCGTAAAAAAAAAAACAAAATGGCGGAAAAACAAGATGGCCGCCATACACAATTTTGTTTTTTCAGAAAATGTCTCGGGATATAAAATATACAGGGTGTAACGGAAGGGGGGTATCAAGCCGAAAGGGGACAAAACTATACCTTATGTAGATCTTATCTGCAAAATTTCAATTAAAAAAAAACACTTTTGATATTTTTTTCAATTTCAGTTAAAAAAATATTTTAATATTTCCAGCATGTAAAAAACACGGCACAGCACTATTGAGGTCACTGTTCTTAATCCACTCAAATATTGGCACTACACAAATCTCCTAGCGCGTCCTGGTCGCCTGGTACTCGCGGCGCTCGCACGGCCGCGATAGGTACGAAATTCGAGCGGGCGGCGGCTTTGGCGGCAACGTCAAAAGGAGTCGGCGGCCGATTGGAACAATCCGAGTCGGCGGCACGTCGGCGACTGTAACAAACAAGAATGACACTAAAGCATCTAATAATTGGAGTCATTTTGCTTTGACAACTATTCTCACATTATTTTATGACGTGTAAAATAAGTTAAAATTACCTACTTGTTTAGGTAAGGTATTTAATTTAATAGTAAATAGGAAAAAAAGTGTGAAAGTGTGGGTAAGTAGGTAGGTAATTAATAATTAGACTTACGTTTTACAAGAAAGGTTCGAAATGTCGTCATCCCCGTTCGATGCACAGACCTGCCGCTTCATCTGTCCACAACACTTTCGAAGCAAAGTCTGGTGAGCTTTCCACTTGAACTCGGTACCATTCTCAGAATGCCACACGAGGTAAATAATCAGCAGGAATTAGCTCGGGCGTACGTTGCATGTGGTAAGGTTCGCGTGGTAGTCCTTGGGTTGGCTGCACGGCTAGTACGGCTTCTTCAAACTCCGGATCACGGGTCGCCGAGCGGCCAGTCTCGGATGACGCGTGGAAAGAGCCCGTTAAATGCAGTAGGCGATTGACCATTTTCCTGAAGCAATGCAGTGAAGGCAGTTGCCTGGCTTCATCAGCTGGTCTACCTTCTATGAATCGCTGATACAAGTTCCGTGCTTCACTTAAGTTGCCATCGCCGGCACCCACACACATCATCATTTCATAATAACCTACATTACTCAAAGACACCTCGAACTATCACTGATCACAGTTATCACAACAAATCCAAATTTCGAACTTCACTCCACAGATAGTAAACAAGCACTGACAAATAATTTGACAGTTTACTTTCGTGTGCATGTTTCTATCTCTTTCGAATGCTCTAGTATCCTGGTACTTAAGGGTGTGTTATTTCTTTGTGCGCAATAAAATATTTTTATGGTATTGTTTGAATGAATGAATGTATTGTATTTTATGAAAGTAGGTACGTATTTTACTTTGAACCTAGAAAAGTAAAAAAGTCGTTTATCTAATAAGGATCACCCGCGCTCACACTCTGGCACTAACACAGAATTGCCACGTTTCTTCGCAAATATCCCGCGCAATAGCAGAAGGCGAAATTAATCTGTCAATAATAAGACATACTATCACTCTGCCCGTATCCCTAATGGGGTGGGCAGAGTCACAAGAACATCCCATTAGCGGTACGAGCATGATAATTATTTATGTACCTATGTTATGATTACTTGTGGCTCTGTCTGCCCCATAAGAGATAAAGGCGTGATATTATGTATGTATGTTTGGTACGGGCATGTAGCGATACGAGCGTGTAGTGGTAAGTGAAATTCCGCAGTCTCTGCCTACTCCAATGGGAAAAAGGCGTGATGTTATTGTTCACTGTTGGATAATACACGACTACAATTTAGGAAGGAAAAAAAATACAAAAAAAAAAAAAATATTTTTTATCATGGTTAATGATAACTTCCCCTTAACAGCACCGCCATTTTGAATTTCGGGTGCACTAGGGCTTGCCGATCAAAAAATGTCTATCGATAATCTATCCCGACCGAGAGTCGATCGATAGCAAGACTATTGATAACTCGGAAAGTGGGAACATTTTCGATTTTATTACCTAAGTGCAATACAATCGATAGTATCGTTGCGGATTAATAACAAACTATCGATAATTTTGCCCTCAGTCAGTAGTATTGCTACACTCCGATAGTATGGTTATTTTGAGTGGGCTGATTGTCTAAACTGAATTTCAATAACTCAAAAGTCCATGGATTTAGATTTTTTGAAAAGCTATTTTTTTATTTCTACCAATCAAAATCGTAGTTGAAAATGATTATGATCGATAATCGATACTGAACTATCGATAGTTTGAAACACTAGCGTGCCTTTTTCTATTCGCGAGCCCTGGCATCCTGGTACAGGGTATAAATCCCATTAACTGTCCCAATGCGATTTGCAATTCCGTGCTTCGGAAGGCACGGTTGGTCCCGGTGACTACTTACTCATGTAAGAAAGTAGTTATTACATGAGTCATGTCAGGGGCCTCTGGCGGCTCAATAGTTACCCTGACACCAGGGTAGATGAGGTTGGTAATCCACCTCACAACCCACACGATAGAAAGATTTAAAAAAATACTGTTATGTGTTTTTAATTCCTTGTACGCAATAAAGTATTATTGTATTGTACGAAAGTACTTATTTTAAGATTACTTTTACCATGTCATAGTAAAAGTAAAGTTATGTTAGGTAGGTACTTGAGAAATTGATTTTGTCTTTACTATGTTGTAAACGTAACATTAATGTCTCGTTAATAAGATACACAATCACTTGCAGCTGCTCGTATCCCTAATGGGGTGGGCAGAGCCATAAGTAATCAGAACATACTAACATAATATCACGCCCGTATCACTAAGGGGTAGGCAGTCACAACGGTACTTGAGAAATTTATTTTGCTTTTACTATGTTGTAAATCCCCAAGGAATTCTAAGAAGCCTCTGACGTTGCCGGTCGCCTCAGGGAGGCACCCCGTCTGGCCAAGGTGCCGGACCCGGTAGTTGGCGGCTCCTTCACACTCCAGTAGCACATGGGCCGCTGTCTCGTCCATGCAGGTTCTGCACAGGGGCTTGTCGGTGACACCTAGTGTAAACAGATGTTTGTTGATATCACCGTGACCACACAGCTACACCTGCTACCTGCAGCTGTTACCTGTATTAGTGGAGACCTCTTCACATTTAGAATTCTTTTGGAGAGACAACTATTGATGTTGGGTAGTGCCATCTTAGCCTGCCTGCATTTATTTACGGTGGTTCATAGTCTGGTGTGTTTGTTCATTCCCAAATACCCTAATACCGAACTAGCTTTATTTGCGGATGATACAGCCATCTATTCTTCGTGCCGTGGTCGAGTTATGATGACCGGAATTCTCCAACGCGCCAATGCCTTGGGCAAGTAGTTTCGCAAATGGAGAATCAAGGTAAACCCGGAGAAAAGTGCAGCGGTGTACTTTTCAAAGGGCTATTATAATACGTCACGGTCACGCTGTCAACTTAAGTCATCAAGATGTCTGGCAAGCCGATCCCTTGGGAGGAGCAAGTCAAATATCTCGGCGTAGTCTTAGATAGACGTCTTACTTTCAAGGCCCATATCAAACGTGTGCGCGATCGCGCCACGTTTGTAATGGGCCGTGTTCATTGTCTCCTTAACAAGCGTAGTAAATTATCCCTTTGGAATCTACACGACTTGCATCCGTCCGATCATGACCTATGCAGGGGTAGTTTTCGCTCACGCGAGTCTCTCTCAAATCCACCGTCTACAGGAAATACAAAATCGTTCGTGGTTCCATCGCAATGAAAATCTGCACATTGACCTAAGTCTGCCAACCATTGCCCAATGGCTCAAATTAGTTTTTTTGATTCTGCTCCGCACCAACCAAATCCCCTGGTAGTTGCGGCTTCCGAATACATCCCGCTTAGGAACGGTACTGAATAGCATCGGCGTCCGAAGTATGTAATACGATCCCGACGACCCGATTACTCTAGCCATAGAATCAGCCAATCAGCTCGCGACAACAAACATTTCAGGACCCCGATACCGACACCGCCGGCGTGGTCGACGACTTCCCTCAATCAGCGCTTATCGCTATCGACTTACTAGGGTCGTTTAATTCTTTCAAATATTTTTCCTCTCAGACGACGCCCTGAGCCGAGGTTCGCGCCCAACTGGGCACCCTCAGGCATGTTGTCTTAAACGTTGTACCGGGTGAGAGCCTTCAGCGCTCCCCATTTGTCCGGCCAAGTAGTTAATGTCATTTGCGGCAAAACTTCGATAAGTCACGTCAAAAAAAGGTGTGTTTGTTGGCTGCTCTCGTTCGTAGCAGCGAGCGGACCTGTCCGAATGAGATCGGCAATATCGGTTCCGGACCGATGGCTGTTACCTCCCGTTCCCCTTCTGGCCAACTCGTCCGCCGCGTCGTTACCTCTTGAATCACTGTGTCCTTTGATCCATTGTAAAGTGAGGTGTTAGTATTTGCACACCTTAGTCAGTGATTGGTGGTAACTGTGTATGAGTAGTAGTAGTTGTTTAGGGCCTGCAAAACTCTGAAAGTATTCTAATGAAACTGTCCCGTACCTAGCTAGCCATGAACGCATTCGCCGCTAGTGTGATGCCCATTTGACCTGGATGACGGTGTTAAGGGAGCCTGATATTACGTAATCATAAAATAAAGCATACTACACAAGGAGACGAGATGCATTGTAAAGTACATTTCTTTATCAACTATTAATGTAGGTAATCGACTACATTTTTGGACAAAACTTGTACAACAAAGTGACTCTGCCCATCTCAGTAGCGCAGTAAGTGTGATATTAGATATGTGTAATTACTTGTAGCTCTGTCTGGTCCATTAGGGATAAAGCCGTGATTTATGTATGTTCACATCTTGTTCTATCCTATTGGTTGTGAGGTGGATAACCAACCTCGTCAATCCTGGTGCGAGGGTTATTATTGAGCCGCCAAATGCCCCTGACATGGCTCATGTAACGACTACTTATTACATCAGTAAGCAGTAACCGGGACCAATGCCCATTGTTTTTTTAACTATTGTGTCTGGAAATCTTGGCCTCACAAGGATGAAACAAAACAATTTAAAAAATATTGATTAATATGGCCATCACTGGCACGTTTACCCTTTACTAGGGCAGGCATAAATAAAAGAGGTGGTAGCTGTTCACTCAAAAGTTAAATACCTTGAACAGCTGATTGCTACGTAGTGTTGTGCAAATTTGAATTTATTACATGAAGACCTGGAATTCAATTGCTCATAACTAATGCAAATATGAATTTAGGCGGCCAATACTCTCGCATGTGATTTGTAGATAGTGACAGAGTAGGCACACTTCGGGTTGATACCCCCGTTCCGTTACACCCTGTATATCGGGGTTGTGGTCAGATCGTCATGTTAAGTATGGAAATACTTCCCGATTTTCGAAAACTGCTCCGCATCAGGGTGACACCCTACGGCCTGGCGAAACTATCACACCTGAACCAATTTTTCTTTCACGAAACCTATTTAAATCTTGGTTGAATTTAATGGCCGGTGAAAAAAATACAAAATGGCGAAAAAACAAGATGGCCGCCATACAAAATTTTGTTTTTCCAGAAAATGTCTTGGGGGTAAAAATGATGTATAGGCGTGTGATCGGAACGTCATCTTTGAAAACTGCTCCCAATCAGGGAGACATCCTACGGCCTGGCAAACCTATTGCACCTGGATTTTGTTTGTTTCCACGACACCCATTTTAATCTTGGTCAAATTCTGTCGCCGGTGAAAAAGAACAAAGTGGCGGAAAAACAAGATGGCCGCCATACGAAGAGGGACAGTTTCGAATAAACAGGACACGCGAGCTGCTTTAGCAGCGAGCGAACCACGCGAAATCTACTGTATCTATATGTATGCGTGAGTGTGTATGATAGCAGCTTCCACTGACAACCACATGTGTGTATGTACACATACACATGTGTGTGTGTGCGTGTGTGTGCGCGCGTGTGTGTGTGTGTGTGTGTGTGTGTGCGTGTGTCTGTGTGTGTGCGTGTGTACGTGCGCGTGTGCTCGTGTGCGTTAGCGCGTGTGTGAGTGTGTGTGTGTGTAAACATGTTCATCAATAATAATTGTGATCACTACTAATAATATATTATATTATTATATGAATATAAATCAGAAAATCTGTCTGTCTGCATCCTTGCTCGGTCTAACCATCACTTAAAATCGTAAAATAAAATAAATTTTTTAACAAAAAAAACCGACTTCAAACGCAAAACTAAAAAGCAATAAATAAATTTACTTCGCACAAAGTAATTAGTACGTATTTTCAATTAGTTAATTATTTTATAATTCTGAAGTCGGTGCCAAGTAAATGCTACAACAACCCTACTACAATATCAAATTACTATGTACACACAATATTGTTTAATACCTAATTACGTAGGCTGCTTTGGGAGCGTAGGTTCGAATCCTACTGACTGCGCCAATTAAGTGAGCGACAGACGGAGGGTGAAGAAGAGAAACTAGAATCACTTAGAATGAAATTATATTTTAAATTTACAGCTAAACCTAACTAACCTAGGTGCGAATGAGTCCGAAGTTAGGACTACACTGAATTTTACTTAAAAACTATTTTACATTATGGCTAAATCGAGGTCACAATTTGGTGGCGTGATTGACGTCAGCGCATCGCGTTCGGGCGCTGGCTCAGCAGGCTGGCTGTTCCATTAATTATGCTGACTTGAACTCGTGGAACGACGCTGGTCACGGCGTACGGGTGTGAGCAGGCGGGCGAAGGTACCGGTTACGTAACATCTCCACCCTCAGAACAGCACCTATTCGAAGACTATCGTCGAGAATAGTGCTGGTCACCATTTTCTTGGCTTATCTTCTTTCAGGGTGTAATAACCTGGGCTTCCTGCACGGAGAATCGATGTTCCTGGTTGAATCGATGGTTTGATATCATGTTAGGTTCTTGGATTCTTCCCGGTCAGATTACGGCTGTATCGTAGTAATTGCTTGCAAGTAACTTAGATAACATTTCATATATTTTCGTCGTTACTTGTAATTTGAAGTGGCTTCATCTCGAAGTTCCCACAATGTTCGGTTTTGGTGCATTTCTTTAGTGGCTTGTGTGGTTCTCGCTGCGCTTCATTTCCAATGCCCTAGGCGGGAAAGGAATTTACCGTTCTGATGTTGGAAATTCATGGCCTATTACGACGCGGAGCGGTGGATAGGTGGTCTATTGCCCGAGCATGGGTGCCTGGTGGACTTCGGGGATGGCGAGGTGCGCATATACATTAGTCTTCAGGGCGTACTGCATAACCATCGGTGTGTCCCGCTTCTGGGATTCCTGGAAGACCTGGATGCACTGGAGGACTGGGACGAACCATAAGATACTGCACCGGCGGAGTAATTATTCTTCTTTTTTTTCTGACCTCGTTTTTCTTCACTTATATAATTTTCTTCTTTTTCTTTTTCTTACATCTTTTCTTGGCTTAATTTTAATCTTAATTATTTACACTCTGTTCCCTTCTTCATTATCGATGCTTGGATAACCTCCGTTGTGACTTCACGTAGATTCTGAATACTCGAGATGGTGCTTGATAGTCACCCGGGCAGCCCGGAGCACGGTGTTCGATGTGAGATACGCCTGAATTTGCTCGCGAACTGACCCGCGAGTATCCTACTGACTGCGCCAATTACGTAGGCTGCTGCCGGAGGATCGAAAAAAAACCGAAATGATTTATAAAACTATTTAATTTCAGTAATTGAAATTACAATATTTAAACTTATATTAATTAAAACTAAAAGAACCTAACTTGTTCGATACAAGAATAAGTAGTGACAATCTAAAATTATACATCAAAAAGTAAATGTCGAAATAGTGGGGAAATAATATTGAGTCTGCGGAACGTGTCGTCGCTTGTCCTCAATCTAGATGTTAACGCTAACGAAGGGTTTGCTGCGTCGGCAATAGTCTTATAGTAGGCATATGTAACAACCTATATCAAAGCAATTACAAAACAATGTCAAACAAAAAATTACAAAACAATCAGTATTGAAAAATATATGAATCGGTACTTCGTTGTAGCATTTCCTTGGCACCGGCTTCAGAATTATAAAATAATTAACTAATTGAAAATACGTACTAATTACTTTGTGCGAAGTAAATTTATTTATTGCTTTTTAGTTTTGCGTTTGAAGTCGGTTTTTTTTGTTAAAAAATTTTTCTTTAACATATAATATCAGGACAGCTATTGGCCAAATATTAACAATCAAATAAAAACTGGATACCTATACAGTACTAAAAATAAAAACGTTCCGTTCCTCCAGGATTCCAAATTAATCATTCAAATATTAAGAAAGTTGTTTTGTTCCAGCGTGCACTGGATGCCGGTGGAGTTCTTCCCCGACATGAACATGGCGAAGCGGTCCGTGGTGGGCGACATCTGGGCCTTCGCCACGACGCTGTGGGAAGTGTTTTCTTACGGACAGTCCCCAACTGACACCAATCCACTTATGACTGCTAAGGTTAGTGAGTAACTTATCTCTTAGATACTCACTTATATTATAATTACAAATTAAACATTACCTAATACAATTATAAATTAACAATTCAAGACCTTACGTATCTTTTAGATTGGTGTATGAAATGTGTTTTTTTCCAAATATTTCAAAAGCGATTTCTAGTTCTCAATTTTAATCGATAAAGTATGTTCTTGGCTTCAACGACTCTTAGCGGTACCTTGAACCTTTGAACATTGGCTTCGGCACGAGGCAGACACACATTCAGCAATATTGATAATTATTTTTTACGGATTATAAACGTCGTATACATAGTCCAGCTACCCCAGGGACCCAGTTCGAAGAACCTTTGACTCTCAACGTGAGGTCGCAGGTTCAAATCCCAGCACGGACCTAAAACAGATTTTCGAATTTGTTTATGAATTCATGTTGGGATCATAAATTATTATCACGTATTGGAAAACATCGTTAGGAAACCCACATTCCCAAGAAATGCGTTCCGGATGTGATCTAACCTGTATTGGATTGGTATTCCCTTGGCGGGTTGGAAGGTCAGACAGGCAGTCGCTTCTGTAAAAAGCCGGAGCTGTCAAATCTTCAGGTTAGGTAAGCTGACCCCGTGAACACAGAATAACGCTAGGAAGATGATGATGAAACGTCGAATACGTATACCCCTCAGAGCTACGAGCGCGGCGACAGATTGCTGCGGCCAGAAGCGTGCCCCGTGGAGGTGTGGCGCATCGTGTCCGCGTGTTGGCAGCCCGACCCGCCGCGACCGCAGGAGATCATGCGAGACATGAACCACATGCTGCACAGGGGTACATAACATTTATTATTTATTTATAAAAGTACATATAACATTACAGTGTAACCCCAACATAAGCTCACCATCTATATCCCTATTGACGTAGTCAGAATTACATCCATCGCAAAATTGACTAAGTAACTACCCACACCTCACCGAGCTTTCTGTTAGAGCAACGTGATGGGTGGTGAGCCGTATCGCCGTCTACAATGGTCGAGCCAACTGTGTTAGTGAAAACTGCACTATAGATATATTAATAACTAAATAAGTCCACATACACACAGAGGGAAATCTCAACATAGTCTAACAACTGTGTGGTCCGTGGAGGGTTATTATTTATAAATAAACATCATATATTCTTACACGTCTCCATAAGCATATGAAAGCATAGTGCACATCCAACACGCTATTACAACTTTAGCAATTTAGCATTTACATTTTTTTAATGAAATTACTTATTATATTGTTTTCTAATATAAAATGAAACTTTGCAGATGAGCTACCAGACGATCCAGATTACGAGGACCCGTTACCGTTTAACCCTGTACCTGAAATGGACCCAAATTACAGTAAGAACCTTCTTATTTTCAACACACCTTTACTTTCGTTTTTAATGATATTTATGGGGACCTGACAGCTGACAGCATTTGTGTATGTGTGTATAGATGTAGCCCCGAGACGAAAAATCCAGTCCTTGACGTCTCATTTCTTATTGCTCCGTATAACTTCGATGTTCCTCTTCATCCAGTGTGTCGTCCAATCTCGTTGCTTATACCGCGATTGATTACAGGTGACCAGTTTATCCCGAGTGAGCCGAGCGAAGACGCCGGGAGCAGCAAGTCGTTAGTGTCTGTCACCAGCAGCGCGCCATCTACCAACGGCACTGATTATAATTCTGTAAGTGTGCTAATAGTAGTCTGGATGCTACTAGGGTTGCACAAGCATGGTTTCATGGGCATAACGACCTTCGTGGTCTAGTGGTTGTGGATCCTGAGTTCGAATCCCGGTGGGTACATATCACAAAAATCACGCAGGCTGATCACCTGATTGTCCGAAAGTACGATGATCCGTGCTTCGGAAGGCACGTTAAGCCGTTCGTTCCGGTTACTACTTACTGATGTAAGTATGTAGTCGTTACATGAGCCATGTCAGGGGCCTTTGGCGGCTCGCTAGTAACCCTGACACCAAGGTTGATGAGGTTGGTATTCCACCTCACAACCCACACGAAAGCTATCCTTGGACATGGTTACGGTTATGAAACAGTCTTGCTTGTTACTGGTTCACCGTCCGATGCCGTATCGCCATAGTATTACACGACTAGTAATGGTCAATTTTCGAATTCTAATGCGTGGGTAGAGAAGGTACTATAAGAACAAAATCCATCATCCTTTTTTTTACAGTCACTTTCAAAAGTATACAAATCAAAACCTGACTGATTTATATTATTTAATTGTATGACGGCGATACGGCTCACCAGGGGGTGAGCTAAGTACCCACGCTTCGTTGAGCTCTCTGACCAAAGTATTTAGGGAAATACTAAACTCACTACTGACTTACTGGGTACTTAGTTCATCTTGTGATGTACCTTTGACTATCGCAATAGTGTATTTATGTTATGTGTTATGTTAATCTTCAACAGTACAACGGCAGTTCGATGTCTCTGGGGTCAGTGAACCCGCTAGCGACGTTACGTCAAGAGCCGTCTGGCGCGGCGGGCGGCGTACTAGACCCCGACGATATAGAGGCCGTGTCCGCGCCGCGGCTTATGGAGTCTATTGTCTCACAGGGGAAGACATACCTCGTCACGTGCTCCAAGAGGATTGGCAGCGTAAGTCACTATCAATAAATCTTATCGTTATTATATCCTATGTTGCATAAAACAAACATTATTATAATTAGATAGGTAGTACAAAAGACGGCCTTATGGTTACATGCTGGTCTGTTACAGATATTTTTCTGGATTAGTTTTATTCTACGCCTGATTCTCCTACCAAATCCATTAAATCGTTGTATATTTGTACAAAATATATATCAATTTGTCAACAGGGCAACTACGGTCACGTATACAAAGGCTGGATGGAGCGCGACAACCAAGAGTCACAGCGGCGGGAGGTGGCCGTTAAGAAGCTCACGAGACAAGCGGCCGAGCGCAACGGCAGTCTACTCGCCGACTTCAAGAACGAACTCGCTATCATGAAGGTAGGTTGACTTGATTTTGTAGATTTAAGACGAATATAACCAAAAGCCTCTGCGGCGTGACGTGGCCGTCAAGAAGCGGCCGAACGCAACGGAAATCTACTTGCCGACTTCAAGAACGAACTCGCTATTTTATGAAGGTAGGTTGACTCGGTTTTTTAGATTTAAGACGTATATAACTAAGAGTCTCAGGTGGTCGTCAAGGAGCGGCCGAGCACAATTGCACTCTGTTGTCATGTTGTTTTGTAAGTTAAATTCAGGAAGCAAAACGCGTAATAAATGTATTATACATTTATGTTCATATACATGATAGACAATCCTTTTCCTCCATAGTCGCTGCAGCACGTGAACATAGTAGAGATTCTGGGCTACTCGTGCGACGGCATGGACGTGTTGATCGTGATGGAGTACTTGGAGGAGGGCTCGCTCAACTTCTTCCTCAAGCACCAGGGCGACCGACTCAAGACCAACAACCTGCTCAAGTTCGCCAAGGATATCGCTAGTGTAAGTCTTACATTCATGCATTCTTAGAGATGCTTCATTGAACGGAAATGACACTCTTCTTCTTTCGATGTTATCTCCAACTTTCGGTAGGACCCCTTTCTTTTCTCTTTCGCCTGTGAAGGGCAGTTCTATAATATAACTCTACCCGTGGGTTTGTCCGCGTCAAACACTACTATTAAAACTATAGAAGTTTCGTACAAGTTTTGCTACCCCTTTTTTCCCCTTAGGAGTTAAATATCCCGTCTTAGTGAGTATCTACGTTCTCAAAGGAACCCCCATGTAAAAATTGAGACGCCTAGTACTTGTAGTTTCTGAGATTTCGTGATGAGTGAGTGAATCAGTCAGTGACCTTTCGCTGCTATATATAGAATCTCTCTCAACAGGGGATGGACCACATATCCGCGAAGAACATGGTGCATCGCGACCTGGCCGCTCGCAATATTCTAGTGGTGAACAAACATCACGTGAAGATATCAGATTTTGGACTAGCGCGGATCATACCGCGGGAGGAAGACGAGTACAGACTAAAGACTGACAGGCATCTGCCTTTTAAATGGTAAGAAAAAAGTTACTTTATAATGAGTACTTAGTCGGTAAAACCTCTTTTGGTGGCGACTTTGTTATACCCTTAATTTACTGTTAAAATTACATGAGATTATTGCTTTTGATGTACTTTATAAAATCATGAGTCAGACTAATTCACTGAGTAATGAAAGAGCTGTTACATTCGTATGAGGGTCTAGCACCTAGATCCGTACGCAAACTACTCCTGGGCTAATCTTCCGTGAAATAACTTAAATAACCATTATTAATATGTCTTTGATTGAGTTTAATAATCAATATATTATTTCATCATAATCAGGTACGCACCGGAGTCGGCGGTGCCGCCATTCAACTTCTCGACCAAGAGCGACGTGTGGTCGTACGGCGTGACGGTGTGGGAAATCTTCACCAAGGGCCACGTCGAAGTGCCGCCCATGAACATGAAGACTGTCACTGATAGAGCCAGCTGGTATGTACTAACATCACATAAACACTGAAAATATGATATGTTGTTGCTCCAATAGCGATGTGGTGATGGTGTGGGAGATCTTCACCAAGGCCCACGTCGACGTGCCGCCAATTCACACGTCACTATGTAGTTTTAATAGAAAGTCCTAACTCATATATTGGTGGTACATTTCAAAGGCATTAGATATAACTGCAGAATTCTGTAACCATCGACCTGTGTAGAAATGGCTTATGCCACACAGATGTATATAAAGAACCCTTCTTCCTTGTTGCAGCTTTCCAATCCCCGAGGGTTGTCCAGCGGAGATCTTCAGGCATCTGATGAAGGATTGTTGGGAGTTGGACCCTAATCGACGGCCCAAATTCATTGACCTCGTACACACATGCAAACGATTCATAGAGGAATACCGTTAGACTCGATTGTGTGCCGCATTGGTCAAGGATTGGTTATGATATGGTAACTATAATACCTATATATTGAGTTACTATGTATGAAGTTGTTCCTCATGTAAGTAGTTATACTTATGTTACATTTGAGGGTGCAAGCAATACTTATCGACGAAATAGCGGCTTGAGGCGGTAGGAAACATCAAAAATCAATGCTACTGAATTGACGTAAAGGTGTTTATACCGGCCTAAGTCGATTTAGTTTCATTATGTTTGTCAAGATCCTAATTCGGCGCTAATACATGGAATGTAATGGTTCCTTTGGCACAGAAAGACTTTTTTATTGAGGTATACATTGTTGGTAATTGGAGTTTTCTACGGTAAACTACATGATTGAAAATTCCATGGAATTTATTTCATAGTAACAAATGTATGCCGTATGTTTGGATGCCATATTTCAGTGATGTTCTCACTAGTTGCGACGTTGCACAAACCTGAATGCTACGTGTATTTGTATATAATATTTGTGGTTTTAGTGGTTCCTCGATGCATTTGCCTTAGTTTTCTACGTTTGTAAGTTTTATTGTAAATAATTTGTAGTGAAATACCGTTTTGCCTTTAGTAGTGAGGTGAAAATTATGTTGAACTATCTCAATCATGTTTAGTATATTATTTTATTGTATTTATTAAATTTGTGCAATCAATTAGAACTTACATATTTTCAGTTGACGGACTTGACTTTTTTATATTTTATAAGTTTTATGACAAATAAAATGCTTGCCGAACATTACTTGTTCATCTATATAATTACTTTTTATATATGTGTGTAAAGTCAATTGTAGAGTAGGCAAAATAAAAGCGTTTTAAGTAAATAGGTACTAGTGCCCATGTAATTTTCAGTACGCCCAGTTCGTTCAGTACTTGTGACGCTCTGTTATAAGAGCCACTGTTTTGTCGTTAGCTTTACGACTTTTGAGTTTCTAACTAAAGGTGAAACTCAAAAGTCGTTTTGAGTTAGATTACTATCTACTCAAGTTCCATACGTAGCTCCCTAAAAAAATTAAATATCGTAAACGCTAAAAATGTGGTTCCTTTTATATCGGAATGTCACATCCATTTTTGACTAGTCTAAGTATAATGAGAATAGAAAAATGAAATAGATGAAAATACTAGACAACGAATTTTTAAACGATACCCTCCTATAAGCCGCTTTATATCTTTTGGTACAGAAATTCACTTTCGCTTTGTAAATATGATATCGGTAGTTAAAATGTATTATGCTTCCGGATGTACGGATATTTTTTATCTATCGTAATCGGAATATTTTCTAAAGGTTTTTACGTAAAGTTTTAGTAAAGTTGAACTAAATCTCGCTCAAACAGTGTACAGCTCATCTGAATGTCTGAAATATCACAAGGTGTAAAGCGCCCCTGTAGACATGTGTCAAGTCAAAATATGTACACGCATTGTCAAACAAACCAAAGATGATATTAAAATGATTGCTTGAGAACAATTTATTGTAAGATCAATTAATTATATTTTTAATTTTACTTATACAAATAAGTTTAGCAATCACTGTTGTGACAACTTTAGATTATGGGAATGATCAATATAATTATTTGTAACTGTAATCACGAAAATGTGTATAATCGTTGTTCACGTAGATATTATTAAACGATTTGTATAAAAAAGTACATGAGATTGGCTTTGTTTGTGGTGATGATAATTGGTATGTGATCGAACAGACTGAGGAGATGTAAATCGGTGCTAAAGATGAGATCGGGCCTTATTTTTCCTGTTAATTATTACAAGTGTTTCATTGCGTAGACAATATTGACAACGAAACCAGAGTACAGAGCTTACGTACAGTTATTATAATTATTCTTTTGAGATTTTTTGAGATATAAATACCTACGTTGGTACGAATTGGTAGCTATTAATAATATTATGTAGTTGTATGAACATCGGAAAGCGAATTTTAGATGGGCGAATATGAATGATTAATTCGAATGATCATTCGAATGACCGATTATTTGAATTATTCGATCGTATGAAAGCGCCATTCGAATTGGAATGAAAACTAAACATTTTGAATGATGCAATTCTTTTTATAATATTATTTTACGCTATTCACACTTTTTTAACATGAATACCTACTTTGAAAAACATAAGTAAATAAGTATTTTATTAAGACCAAAAACGCAAAATGTATATGCATTATTTAAATAAAACCAAAACAAAGGAGGTAATGTCACGTTGCACAAAACATTCAAATAAGGAACTATCATTCAAATGATTATCTTTCAGTCGAATGACGAATGATTTTTCGGATACAATGTACGGAGTCATTCGATTTTTGAAACAATCGACCATTACTAGACTTAATATCATATTAGATGAATTTCTTATAAAATTCCAATAAGAGATTGTTAAAGGGTTAAAAAGTTATTACAAAATTATGTATTGCTGATAGGCATTTTATTAAATTGATGGAATGAATTGAATAATGTTTATGAAATGGTGGGAATTTTATAGCGAATGAATTGTAAATAATACTGGAGGAAATAAGTATGTAGGTAGGTATGTACGGTGTAGGTTTAGGTTGAATGACGTAAAAATGAGAAATAATAATGATGATCAAAATTATGAATGTTCAACTTTATTTTGATTTTTTAAACAAAAAGTAGAAGAATTTACTGACTTGATTTGCAGACAAAATTTTGTTTAAATTTTCTTTTACTTTTTTAGTTTACAAACTTGATATATTTACTCATACATTTCAAATAGATTAATTTATTGTAGGCACCAGAAAATGTTATTTACTTAGTCTCAAATCAAGTATAAGTAGCAAATTGCGTATAAAGGGGTGAATTTTATTTTAATAAATGCACAAACATGCTATACTTATATTTATTAATTAAATATGCACAATGAAATAACTGTGAGTGTCCGTTCTATACATAGTAATTTTTTTTACGCTTCTACCTTAAAATGTTATCCCCTTTATACGCAAACCGTTTCACAAGGAAGTCGATCTGAACCTAATGGATGTTGATGTTAACTGTAAGGCAACCAGTGTTAGACTACTTGTAAATAATAGTTACGATACGTAAGTCAATTCGTTTTAATGTAATCTGAAGACTGGCTATATTGCCGTTTCGTATAATGTGAAATATAACTATGGTAGAAAGTTTTTAATTTTCTTAAAATCAGCTTTAAATTGGACACATTAATGTAAGTTTTCCTTCTATTTTCTTATTATCATTACTTAATCTCTCCTCTCTTTTTGTCTTTTAGGGACATAGTCCTATAACAAATAATATTAAATATTATATAATAAACCCTCCTTCACAAAACAATGAACGATTTTGTAATCAAACCTGTTTTGTACTTCGTAACATATGTATTTGCAGTCAAGGAAAGAGAATCCAATCCTTTGATGATATACTGTTAAGCTATGATGTTGGTGATTAATGTGTCTAATACAAAGCTGTAAAAGCATTGCAGAAAATCTACATTTTCAATCCAGTTATGATGTAATTTATAATAAGTTATTTAACAAACATTCTGGCTTTTACTTTTAAATTAGTACATTATACGTAACGGCACAATGATGTCTGTGTTATTTGCCATGAATTTAAAATAAATCTATTATTGGTAACTAAAGCGTGTCATTTGGCGGTTATCCTGTTTATTCATTATTATTCAATACGTGTTGTTGCAGTCACAAAATAAATTACTGATTTTCCCGGGCCAATTTCCACAGAGATATTTTTGAGGAAAGACATTTTTGATGGATTGACAATGTCACAGCACATAAACAAACTCGGCAACCATAGAGTTTCGAACGTCATAGTAAAATTCTCCTTTCTCTGTTTCTCTTAACACATACACTAACTGCATCCTGTTTTGGCGCATAGCAGCGTCCTTGTCATTCTTTACTGGAATAGTCAAGGTTTCACCCGAGATTATTCAAAAAAGGAGTCGCTTTGGAGTCAATAATTCTAGTATGTGATATATATGCGTAAGTACAATTGGTGGCCTTATTCCTCTACAACAATTTCTGCCAGGCGACCAGACCAAACTTTTTAAAATTTTATTTCTCGACCTCGAAATGCTACTTTGTTGCTTGATGATACTAACTAAACGTTTCGTAACTTTTTGAATAACAACAGCTTTAAAGCTTGAGCGGGAATAATATTTGTTTAATGGACGGAAGGTGGGCCATTGTCCATTTCTCTCTAAACTTTCCAGCACCCATCAATGAAAACAGGGTAGCACCAGTCAATATAAGTACCTAACTTGACTCATTATAACTAATATAATATATGAACAATTTACCAAGTGAACACATTGCTCCAGCAAATTAAATCTAGGCCAACGATCAAAAACAGTGCGAGGGGCAGGAAACACATTATTTTAACGAGCTAGTTATCCCATTTGGAATTCAATATTCAAGGTCTTGCCTGACGCAAGTAGGGTGGTTGAACAGGTCCGTATCTATAGTATATCTATAGTAGTTCGTACAATCAGAGGAAAAATGCAGTCACTGAGCCCAACGTACTTAGTGTTTTTGGTCTATTACAGAAACGATATGTAACCAGGAGGTCTTAAGTGCAACCATATTACTTTGCAAGAAACTGATTGGACTTTTGCACCTTATCGTACTACGACTAGTAGCAGTTCGTTTTAAATAGTACTTATCTTAACATTCGAGCTTAGGCAGGAATAGGTTTACCTATCATTATCGTTTGTAGTAAGTAGGCAGGAAAAAGGCAACAATAGGTTACTTGACAACCTAGTCATATGGGATACTTTTCACGAACATCAAAACGAATTTTTTTTTTAGAGTTTGTATGGAAATACTGTCCTGGGACGTCGTCAATAGAAGCGGTCAAATGTGGGTACATTTGACCGCTTCTATTGACGACGTCTGAATGATGAATGGGTATTCATTGTCACTTAATTCATAAATAAAAAAATATTTATTTTTGGTCATCGTACATTTGCTTCTATTTCTAGAATAGCAATTTAAATTTATCTATGACCCAGTCAAGTACTCCATTGACCCGTTCCAGAATACATAAAATATACATATATAAGATTACGCCTATTTCCCGTTGGGTAGAGATCCCGGAATTTTATTTGCTACGATCCTAACACACCACTTCGCTTCTGCCACTCACCAAAGACTTCATGCTCGCCGGTTTAGTGTGCTCTTGGCCAGGCCTTTCTTTAAAACAACCTAGATCTGACCGCGGTATGAACGCCGAGAATGTTGACAGAAAAACAGAGAACCGAGATTGTGTGTACAACCAGTAGTACCTACTACCTATACTTACGTAGGGCTATTTTTCTGGTATTTACTAATCTATTAATTTACAATTCTGTACATCCCCTTGCAAACTCTCATGTATATGCGTAAATAGACAATACGAACTCACACCTATGGACAAACAAAACGCACACGCACACACACACACCCTCTCCCACACATACACGCACACACAACACACATACACACACTTAAAATAATATTTAGAAAACTCGCACAAATCTGACGATTCCTTGTGAACTTGTGACTCTATAACGACTAGTAACTAGGGAGAAAACCTATTATGAGATAGTTTCTCGGTGTCGTTTTAATTCACAGCATTTCGTAACTGCTCACACGAGCGTGTAAAGAAGTGAGCTTTTTGCGCTCTGCGGGTTTCGCTGATTTATTTCTTAGCCGAAGATTTAATTATCGGGCAGGCCCTTTCATTGTATATCACAATGAAAGGGCCCGCCCGTAACGTTAATAAGTACGTTGTGGGCATGGTGTCGAGACAAACACTCTTGGGGTTTCATCATCATCATCATCAGCTCATTAACGTCCCCACTGCTGGGGCACGGGCCTTCCCTATGGATGGATAGGGAGATCGGGCCTTAAACCACCACGCGGGCCCAGTGCGGATTGGTGGTTATTAACGGCTGCTAATGCAGCCGGGACCAACGGCTTAACGTGCCTTCCGAAGCACGGAGGAGCTCGAGATGAAAACTTTTTTTTTTGTGGTCACCCATCCTAAGACCGGCCTTTGCGAAAGTCGCTTAACTTCAACAATCGCAGACCGAGCGCATTTATCGCTGCGCCACCGAGCTCCTCAACTCTAAAACTAAAAATTACTTTATAACGACTCTAAAACTAAAATAGACGCCTTAGATACTGTATCATTTACCTACTTACACAAGAACAGATGGAGCAGCTCGAGTCAAATTAATAATGTTTGTAACAATCTTTCGTAACATTAAATGTATAAATTAATGAATGAATAATTAGTGTGAACGTTCCGTTTAATTTTAATAATGTATGTAAGTGAAGGGAAGGGAAGTATTACAACTTACAGAATTGTAGAAGAAAAGACTACCTAGTCAGTAAGAAAATACTACCTATAGGTACTTTATATTCTCAATGCAAGCACTGCCTCTTCAGACCACATCGCTCTGGCCGTTAAGCGCGTTGTTTTATAAGTTAGTAATTTTTTCCCGAGCGCCCTAGGCACACTTTCCCCCTCATTATATAACTGATATTTTTTTATCGAAACCAAAGGCAAAGCACTCAACCGTACCCACAGGGCTTAATGTCAAACAGGAAATATTGGAAAACACTCAAAATTATCGAGTAAAACAAAACAGTTGGCCCCAGGTCTACTGGGGCTCTTATTTTTGCAACGTTGGGTAGACGAAAAATACACTGGGTAGGTAACCTAGATTATAGATAGATACAAATGTTTCATCAGGGAAAGAAATATCTGCTGCATGCGTTGTATATAGATTCGCCGGTCGTTATAGTATTTAAGACCTTTTGTTTTTCTCAATTCTAAATTTATTCTTTAATTATATTAGTAGATATACTACAAAAACTTACAAATATACCTTATTGAACCAAAATAAAAGGAAATAACAACAAAAGACTCTCAACTAAGTACATGGCAAATGGCGGCCTTATTGCTATCGGGTTTACGTATCTATTGATAGTTCAATTATTTCCCAAGATACGTAGGTGGTAGGGTAAACACAGTATGGTAGTAGGTACGGTACGTAGGTAATCAATCAAACTAGTGCGCCGTCTAATAAATTCACTAGGTTGATATCCCAGCCTATTGTTCCATTGTTGTGTCAGCTGATTGTCTAATTAATGAACTACTTATAGGTAACGTTATCCCGTAGCTGAATAATATAGAGCATAGTTATACCCACGTACTGGGAGTAAGATAAAAGATCAAAAAGTAAGGAGCCGGTAGTTTAGTCTCTTCTTCTATCGTGTGGGTTGTAAGGTGGATTACCAACCCCATCAACCTTGGTGTCAGGGTTACTATTGACTCAAAGGCTCCTGACATGGCTCATGTGATGACTACTGACTTAAGTACATCAGTAAGTAGTAACCGGGACCAACGGCTTAACGTGCCTTACGAAGCACGGATCATCTTACTTTCGGACAATCTGGTGATCAGCCAGTTATATCCTAACCAGACTAGAGTCCACAAAGTAATTTTTGTGAAATGTCTCCACCGGGAATCGAACCCGGGACCTCCGGATCGTGAGCCCAACGTTCAACCACTGGACCACGGAGGTCGTTAGGAGGAGTAAATACACTAAGAATAACCACATTGAGGGTCATAATAATGAGCTCGCAGCAGGATTTTGAAGCTCTGAACAGAGTTAGCAACACTGGTGGAAGAGGGTAAGGAATTCCATAAGCGCATAGCTTGTACAGTAAAAGACTTGCTGCAATAAAAAAAGCATCGCAGTGCACGAACGGGGTTGCCGTTCGTGCACTTCCGTCCTCAAATCAAAACTCTTTAAGGCAAAGGGGAGTATTGGGAGTATGCAGCATATTAAATAGTTTATATCTTCGTTCCAAACCATGCACGTAGTAGACGTAGGTAACATAACAGCTGTGACATTTGAGAATGATTAAATTCCTTTGGCTTCAAATCGTCTATACTGAAAATTGCATACTTATATACTCGTACGTAACCTTTCTTTATGTTGCTAAGTACAAAGTTTGTAGCAATAATTGGATAAGTACACAATTTCACTTTGTACCAGGTACCCACCTATCTGCTTTGTTTAATTGGTATTTACGTAGTTTTAGAATAATAGTGTTGGCAATATTTAAGCCGTGACTTTGAAATGTAGGAATTCCGCTTCTGATAATTATTAAAGCTTTCAGTTTGAGGCTTATTGTAAATAAAGGTAGAGTTCGTTATTAAAAACCGTAAATAGGTAGTTACCTATTCTACTAAGCACCTGCTTTGTGGCTCTGTTAGCTAGAGAATAAAATTATTGTATCTTGGCTAATAGCCGGGAGCAACGGCTGAACGTGCCCTCCGAAGCACGTAATCATCTTATTTTTTCAGACAATCAGTTCATTCAAGCCTGTAAAGACTTTACCAAACAAAGGACAAGTCTCACAAAGTAATTTCGACAATGTCCCTGGGAATCGAACCCGGACATTCAGATCGTGAACTTAACGCTATAACCACTAAACCACGTAGACTGACCTCACACACAATCCCATTTTTTTGACGTGACTTATTGTAGATTTGCCGCAAATGGCATTAGCTACTGGGCCGGCGCAATCTGTTACCACACAAAAATACTTTACAAAAAAAATACAAAATACGTTATTACTTAGAAACTATTTACAGTAATAAAGGTGATTGGAGTCTCCTTTTAAGCGTAGTGCCTGTGCCAGGAGACTCCGCTCTTCTATAAAAGCAAATTGTACATAAATAAGCCATACAAGATTAACAAAACGACTGCTAATATGATGCAACACATGCCGGCGCGTGTCTCACGGGCACGGGCGTAGCATCCGTTGATCACCGAGTGACACTCGACGCAATTGATCGATGGCCATTGTCCCGGCGTATATTATGTCCAATAATGTCCATGTCAGTTTGCTACGGCTCAATTGGCTGAATCTACGTGGCAAGTACGTATAAATAGGTACCGACGAAGCCAAATCTCATACATTGCGCACCGATTCAAGATATTGTAGTACTTATCATAACAAAAGAGTATGATTACCCCAATTGGGGTAAGTATTCGGAAGTACATCCATCGCAATTGGCAAGATGAACTAAGTACCTCCACCTCACCGAGCTTTCTGTTAGACCAACGTGATAGGTGGTAAGATTGTGTTAGTGAAAACTGCACTTGAGATAAATTAATAACTCATTGGTGCAACTCCCGGAGTATCGGGGTACCAGGGATATTAATAAACAATAATATTAATAAAGGGGATATTAACATAACATACATAAACAGCCTATATACGTCCCACTGCTGGGCACAGGCCTCCCCTCAATCAACCGGAGGGGGTATGGAGCATACTCCACCACGCTGCTCCAATGCGTGTTGGTGGGGGTGTTTTTACGGCTAATAGCCGGGACCAACGGCTTAACGTGCCCTCCGAAGCACGGAATCATCTCATCGGAAAGGGGATATTAATAAAGGATAATATTATGCGTTCCAATAAAGGACATCTTATGGACATATACCTACTTTGGTATACTTACTGCTTTTGTGGGTAAAATGCTATTATATTATTATTTACATTACTTAGGTATAATATACGTTTAGGGTTAGCTATCTTACGTAAGTTTTTGAAAACCGTTTGCAGAGGACATAATAATCACGACGCGATAATAATCTAAGATTCCCAAATATAATCAAATCGAATGAAGGGCTATACGCTGTACTACAATCATGTATCACTGCAGATTCAATACCGACAAAGCTGGTTATATAAGCTTAGATTCAGCACAAATCTAATTCCTGAGCTAAGCTAATCATGACGTTACGCTTGTTAGAATAGGTACGAACTAGTAGGGTAGGTAATTATAGTAAGTAAGTACCTAGGTAATATTAGTAGTACTTATATGGGGTGTAAGTGTAAATGACATCATAACGAATACTATGGGGAATAATTCAGCTTATTATTCCGAGTTAATATGAAATTTTCCATCGCAAAAGTATAAAATTGAAAATAATAAAAAAAAAAAAACAAGAAATAACATGAATTTTGTGACGTAAAATTCCACTTGATATCAACTTAGAATCATGGTCTGAATCATCCCCCTCAGTATTCTTTATGATGTCACTAACAGCCTACTTATATATTATATATATATTAGTTCCAATTTCAAGGTTGAAAATTGTGTTCTGGTATGACTTGTGACTGTGGGTCTTTTCTGTGGAGCCCGAAACAGCCTCAGTGTCTGCCTCCCTGGCAAATACGTGTTTAAAAATAGTAAGTTATAAATCTTAAGCTTACTTACTTTTGAGACGAAAAATGGGTGGTACTACATCAACGACATAATGGATTTGAAACGAAACGCTGTAAGCATAACAGGTATTGTTAATGTTATTAGGAGCTTCTTGGTTTGCGTTTCTTGTTCCGTCTTCGTAATTTACTTTGTGTAAAATATTCAAGGGCAAACTTTTGTTCATAAAATTAATTAAGATTAATTGGAAACCGTGTCGCCCACTTGTCTTCTGTAATTATATATTAATTATAATGCGTTATTTACTTCGGACCTTTTCTTAGTCCTAATATACAGGACGTTATTGACATCGTAACGAAAACTTTGAACGATGATTTTGACCATGATTCTGAGCTGATATCACAAGTGGATATAAAAAAAAGAATTAAAAAAAACACGAATAGAAACATGAATTTTGAGACGGAAAATGCCACATATTATAATAATAATAATAATACAATAATAAAATGTTTATTTGACCAAAAATTACAAGTTACAGAATTTCTTACATAATACTAGACATTTTGACATTACAAAAGATACACTCTGCCTCCTAAACTAGGTTTACCTGTATCTTAGATTGATTGATTGATCTTAGATTTACATGATATTAACTCAAAATCATGGTCTGAATGATCGAGCTTGATTTACACATCACCCATCCACTTTAGTCTATTTAAGCCGTATGTTGATAAGGATTAAGGGAGCGCACACAGTCTGTCTGTCTCGCGTGCACGCACTGGATACGGAGGCACACGGCACAGGCATAAGAACGAGAATTTTTGTATGAAGTGTTCTGGCTGTGACTGAAACGATTCTGATAACAGACTAGAAAACAGAAGAATAACATGAATTGTTGTAATTTAAAGACATACACCCGTTATCTACAGATAAGGGGTGATCGAGCCACATGTCACCAGAAGACAACTTGCAGCCACATTGGGTGTTGAAGTGAAAAGACGGATGTGACGATGAGGTTACCAGCACATTGACTGTCGATTGTTTATATGAAAGGATATAATAACCTCAACAATCAATTATAATGGTCAGTTAGTAACGGAACTATTCTTCCAGAAATAGATATACGATGATCAGAATATGTACTTATTTATATTAGTGATGCTTGCCTTTTCGCAATAAGTAAAATAAAAATATTTTTTCTTTAGAAGAGTTTATATGGAAATATTACTGTGGGGCTTTCATATATTGAGTTTCGACGTATCGAATTATCTCCTGCCAACTTCTGTCCTCGTGGGTATTAGCTATAATCGAAACCCATTATTAAGATATAGGGAAGATTATAGGGAAATTTATTTACGGTGCACCGGAAATCACAATATGTGGGCTCGAGAGATTTGTTTGTTTATAGAAAAATACGAGTACTTAACTAAGTCATTAAGTATATATAAATGTAATAAATTTAATTAAATAAACATGAATAAACATAATATTTCATTATTATATTTTTGTGTATTTTTTTTTTATTATCCTTTAAAATTTTAAAGAACGAATTTCTTTATTTCCTTAGACAATTTTATTTTCCCCAAATGAATGCTGAAAAAGTTTATTAAAATACTTAAGTTTGAAAGAAAATATTACTATTATTATTAGTTATAGTTTTCCTTAAAACAATACTATGTCTATTTACTACCCAAATTCTTCTCAAAAGTTTCTAGCCTTAAGCTTTCGAAAGAGAATAATTTCAATAATAGTATCGTAACAAAGCGTGTGGCTATTATTTAAATGAAACTATTATTTCTTATTCAGAAATGTTATGAAGTAAGGAAAAATGGCTTTTGCGGAAACAATCTGTTTCGTATAAAGTTCTTGTTGGAAATGGTCTTAAATGTCAATTGGGTGGAAGACGTGACTCCGCAACTGAGTGAGTCCTTATAGAGGAAAACTTGAAGCATTTTACAGACACGTTTAACAGTAGACAGGGAAAAGAGAGCGGTAAGCGTAACTTAAGTAAGTATATTATTTTCCTCTATGGCGTAACCGATATTGCTGCTAAGTGTTTTGTTATAAGCGTTATTGTTTCTATAGCAATCCTACCTGAGAACCTGGATGCCGAACTTCGATTTCTTAGTCGGTACCGATGAAGTGTCAAAACCACTGAAATCATTCGTTCAATCGGCTTGCCGAACTTTATGTGACGTCACAAATCGGGGATCGCCATCTTGGCTGCTTACGCGGTACGACAGAATCAAATCGATGTTCGATTTGCTCCAATCTGAATCGGCTTCGTCTTTCGAAATATTAAGCGGATTTTAGCTACTTACTTCAATACTTCGTATGCCCGCGCCACCTAGTAATTTTGTAAATCGTTTTCCGGACGTGCATTCTCTCATGTACTTATCTAAATTAAAAAAAAAATAATAGTAATTTGTTGTATGAATATGTGCGTCAATTGAGGCGTCCGCATCGGGACAGGGGATAAAATGCTTACGAGTGCTACATTGCCTGGTGAGAATTGGATATACCTTAGGACTTTTACAAACGAACTGCATTTGAACAAGTCAGTTAGAAAGATGCATTTAGGAGGCAGTTGCTGTAACTGCAAAACGATTGCAATCCACCTGTAATATTTTTTTCTTTAAAAAATATTTATTTTGCATTTAAGGGCAGCTGCAGCTGTATGGAAGAGGAAATCGTTTGATTGAACTTCCATACATTACTTTATCCCTTAATGGTCTCATGCCCTGGAGACATTTCAGGGGTCTCTCAGAAGAAATCTATACAAAGAAAGTCAAATATTATCTCTTTCTTGCCGTCCTTCGTGGTTAAAGCATTCAAACGTAGCTCTAATGGATTTTTTTACATTTACTTACCTGTTTTCTGTACCATCTATACAAACAGTATTAACGTGGTCTGAATTTGGACTCCTTAGGGGATGTTCTGCGCATATTTATCAGTTTACATATGGGTAATAATAAAGGGAACGTGTTGGTTAATTGGACGTTGAATACCTAAATTATTAGGTAAAAATGTCTTATCAGTTTACAATCTGCATACTTATATAACCAACTCAATGAAAAACTAGAAATCTAAGTACTTCTTATCTCAATTCGAATGTAGGAAAAAGATTACTGGATGGGTCAAATTATTAGATTATAAGCAAATCGAAAGGGTTTTCGAGTACTTGGAATAATACCTATCCCACACACATACACACACACACACACACACAAACATCTTTGTTTTTATAATTTTCTTTATTGTTCACTTACATAATATAATACGATGTATACTTCAGACTTTTTGGTACCAATAAGTACTAATGGAGGAGGATATGGAGGAGCGTGACCTGCTGACACAGGTGTTTCACACTTATTAGGAGGTCACAAATATTATTATGTACCATCTCTGTTAAAGAAAGTATTTATATAAGTATATAGATGAGACATAATAATATGAGATGGTACATAATCAGAAACACCTCTATCAGCAGGCATATATATATTTAAAGAATATTAAACTTAGGTAAGTAAATTTTTAAGAAAAGGTAGACACCTTTTCTTAAAAATTAAATATATAAAAGAAAATTTTCATTGAACATTCATGGTTCTCTATCATTTATTCTATCAAACAGAAAAAGGTACTTATTATTTTGAACACCTCCTCAAAAATAAATGTTTATCTATCTCTTCAAGGCTGTGACTAAATTGTTTACAAATTGCTTATAATCATAAAGGTATGCGACTGAAGTTAGAGAATGTTGTCTATTTCTGTATAATGCGTCAGGTATTTGAGTGTCCTTTAATACAAAGTATAAGCATAGAATAAGGAAAAATACTAAGTATAGAACGGTAAATCTCCTCTCCTCACCGGAGTTTAAGCTAGGTTTACCTCACCCCCCTCGGTCTTAGAAATCAGAATCACTTATACAACGTAATTATTATAGATAAACTTGTTGAAGATTAATTTAACATTTTTGAATCTACGTCATTTCGCAAGGTGTTATAGCTGATGAAAAGAAATGTCAAGAAACTGCAACAATAACACATCTTTTTTAAATCAATGTAGATACACATTGCAAGTTATTTAATAACTAAAGGAACACATTGATTACCAGGCTTTTTTATCATTTAGGTAATGACTAATCTTATAATAAGCTTTTTTACATAGCATATATATGAGCATTAAGTTAAGATTTTCTAAACAAATTAAAATAATGTCTGGTGGTAAAAACGTATATATAACCCCAAAAATGATGAATTTCATTTAATTAATCTAGAAATTTGGATAGCAATGTTATTTTTGTTCCTTGTATTGTAAGTATTTGTATGTCTTTCTCAGTTTCTCGGAAGGAGAGATATTTTTTTACGGACATACATAATATTTTCATAAATATATTGACTTGCAAACCCTCAGAGAGTCTCGACAACGCAGATTATAAATAGCGGGAACTCCTCTTTGGATAATAATGAAAATAGTTTGTACGTCAGCAGCTCGGTATAAGGTAAATCATTTATGTATACTAAAGAAGAAACGAACCGAAAATGGATTCTTGCTTTCTGTGTTCAATCATATGGGCGTCAGACGTCATACACACAGATGCGCGTGTACGATAACGTCAATGTGTAGTGTGCGTGTAAAACGAGATGTTTTGTGTGTTTTGTGGGCATACGTTTAAAGACAAAGTTTGAAAGAACATGTATGTGTTTCGGTTTCGGGGTTCGCGGGACGTAGGTAATCCAATGCGGTAACCGGGTGTTCGGGAGTCGAGGCACTCTGATAAGAAGTTCCGCAAGTCGTTCTCCTATTAGATCCTCTTACTCTGAATTATGGACTTTCCGGAAACCTCATTAGCACTTTGCTTTGTTTTGCATTTATGAATTAAAAAAAAAATAGGTATTCACGGCAGGTACTTTTACCATAACTAAACCATTTTAATATGTTTATTTATTTATAATAGGAAGCACTCATCGTTTCCCTAGCGTTGTTCCGTGTTCACAGGGTCCGCCTACCTGACATGAAGATTTGACAGGTCCGGTTTTTTACAGAACCCAGTGCCTGTCTGATCTTCTAACCCGCGAAAGGAAAACTAGCCCAATACATCAAAACGAATTTCTCGAGATTGTGTACCCACGTAAAGATACCTCCTTACGTTGTTTTTCATTACCGCTGAAGCACTTTCTCCACTGCTTTCTATAAAAAGCAGGGACTTACTTATCTTACCTTTAAAATATAAAATATGTAACACAACATATGTTATTGTATCAAAAAATAATTGAAGCATAATCAATCCAAATTATCATATTTCTTAATCCGGTATTCGGGTTACGTACAGGGAATATTCCGGTACGGTTGCTTCGCTCGCTCCGTTCGCTCCGCTCCGTAACACTCGGGGGATTAATGTTGACAAGATCGTATGTAGACTGTGGCAAATTATGGTGTCACGAAAGCTATCAACGATTTACACGTGTTCCTATACCTACTTAATGTAAATTGGAAGACAAGTCAATAAACACACATACTTCCTGTAGCTGTAATAATTGGACCGTAAAATTTTGAGTGTCGATGTTTACAGGTAGACATGCGCCGAATAGTGATTGAAACGAATAACCGAGTATTCTTCGGTTTGACTAGAATATTCGGACGAACTATTCGGTTTCGCGTCACGTCGATGGTAAAACCTGAGAGTGCGTGATTTTGTTGAAACCATCCGAGTAACTACGAGTACGTATCCGAGTAACGAGTAAAAGTGTTTTTGTCTGTTGGCAAACCTAATCTATACTTATCTATAATAAATCTGTAGAGAGGTAAATTCTGTACATTAAATATATTTTCAAAATAACTATCAGGGGGTGATTAGTGATCGATACTGATGCCAAAAATGCAATCAGTAAAATTTTTGTCTGTCTGTCTGTATGTTCCTTATAGAAACAAAAACTATTCGACGGATTTTAATGAAACTTGGTACAATTATTCTTCATACTCCTGGGCAGGTTATAGTATACTTTTCATCACGCTACAATCAATAGGAGCAGAGTAGTGAAGGGAAATATTGGGAAAACGGGAGAAGTTACTCCATTTTTTAAGCTTCAGTCGCGTGAGCAGCCTTAATGGTTAAAGTTACATAGAAATCACGTATGACGGAAATATCTAAATATATAAAAGGAGAAACTGACTGACTGAATGACTGACATATCAACGCACAGCCTAAACGGCTAAACGTAGGCACTTGAAATTAGGAAGGGACGTAGCTTAGGTACCGTAGAGGTGCACTAAGAAAGGAATTCCCGAAATTCCCACGGGAACAGGAATTAGCGGGAAAACCCTTTTGTATAAAAATTCTAAACCGCTTAAGTTAGACGCTTGAAATTTGGCATGCAGGTACCATAGTTAACTTAAAGCTTAGTTGCAACTGGATATTGCAAAATTCCCACGGAAACGGGAGTTAGCGGGAAAAAACATTTGTATGATAAAATCTAAACCGCGTAAGATAGATGTTTTCAATCTAGCATGCATGCTACGAATAAAAGCATGCATGCATACCTTAGTAAATATAAATTTTAGTTATGGCTGTATTTTGAAAAATGGGAATTGGCGGGTAAAAAAAATTGTATGAAAATATCTAAACTGCATAAGTTAGATGCTTGAAATTTGACATGCATATATTATATACCTTAGTGAATGGAAAGTTAAAAATTTCCCTGGGAACGGGAAGCGAGTTAGAAGCTTGAAATTTATAGCTCGCGGTAGTGGCAACCAAGAAATGTCGCGTCCGCGGCGGCGTTTGTGGGGCGGCGACAGCGATGGCGAGGCGCGGAGGGGGGGGGGGGGCAGATACTCGAGTGAGCAACCGGAACGCGGCAGACGCGTGAGGGCAGACGTCGTTGATGGTCGTGTCAAATATTGAATTTTGCGGGCGAACTTTTCACTATTCTTGGATGGTTCAAATCTTTCGTAGGTAGTTTTGTGTTGAATTTTCCAGGCGGACGTTTCACGGCGTATTTCTGTTGTAATTTTTAAATTTTGTTTAAATTTTCGAAATTGATCGTATTTTCCTAAAATATCAAACCAAATCATAAACTAATAATCTAGAAATTAATAACAATTCATTATTTAATTGAGCTACTTATACTGTAACCTCATTTAAAAATAATAAAATTAAGCATTTTTAACCTTTCTCCCACACACACAAAGATCTTTCTTTTATAACACGCCACGCGGACGGAATCGCGGGCAAAAGCTAGTAAATAAACTAATTTAAGTAACCCAAAAAAACATAATAATTTTAAAACATAGCCCACAAGCTCTCCTGATGGTAAATGAAGAGGCCTAAATTATAAGTCTATTTAATGTAGTTTTAAAGATTCCAAGATTTTAATGATTCCCTCATATACGTTATTTTTATTAAGTTTAATTAATTATATTCTAATGCGACACTAAAACCGAATACCAACCAAATATTCGGTGCATCTCTACTTACAGAATGCTTGTTCCATTTCTCAATAGAATTTGCCATTACTTTGCGAAATCTATAATAACTAGCAAATTCCGCGAAACAGTTTGTTCTCTATTAATTAATGGAAATAGCATCCAATATTTATTGGATGACAAGATTCAATTTTAGTCGAGTACTTCTAGTTGTATTTTATGTTAGTCAAGTATGACTACGGCGTAGCAGAATAATGTTAGTCGTAGCTGCTACGCCAATTATAAGCTTAGCAAAGTCGAGTACGGTTCGTTAGCGTATATTAAAGCCAGCTTTCACTACATTCCAACGCATTCACGTCTCTAAATTTAGGAGTTTCTGATATCCAAGGAGTCCTCTAAAATATGTGACATCTAAATATTGGTAAAAAAAAAATGTTAAATTCCTCTTGAATACAACTAGGGGATCCCTGAAGGGGTTTGTAATACATGATCTACTAATGTACACCTCAATAACAATACTCCAAATTCCACACGGGACTAAAACTTAACGTAGTAAAAAACATACCAAAAGTTTGTTAAATCAAAGAATATCTTGTATCCATCAGAATCCGTTCATGAGTCGGAAAACAAATTAGTATCCACTGGGATTCAAACTAATCGGCGGCCTTCAGTTGACATAGGTAAGTACCTAATAATAATATCAAAACAAAAGAACTACAGCTATATTTATTTTGCTACATATTCGATTTCTCATTTTATCTATTGATCTAATCAAGACATAATTATTCACACGAAACTAGTACGCTTCTCCAAACGTACTTCTCCAATTAAATAAATTGAAGGAAATAGTTACCGACATGATACTTTCTAACTTTTCATTATTATTTCATACTCGTATACGGTTAAGAAGTAAATATGAAATCGTCTTCGTGTTACTATCATGTTACTTATTGTTTTTTAAAAATTAAAACCGAAAAATATTTATTCAGTAGGTAACATAGTTTTGAATCGTCAATTTTAACGTAACGAACGTCTCATCCGCGTAAAGCTACTGCAGTTTCTCACAACCTGTATAGCCGGGGAAAATAAGCTGCAAGAAAAATGCTTGGCGTGCGTGACGGCCCTAGACGTTCTCGAAAAAACATAAAATATTGTTATACAATTTAGTAAGTTCACAAACATCTGCGCAGGATGTTTTCGCAAGTTGGCCAGGTTGCACGCACCGGGGTATCCACTTGGACAGATTCCTTTGTTTTATTAATAAACCTGTACATACTTACTTACGTATTTTTTCGGTACTAATCGATATTCATTTTGTATAGTTTCACTTCTTCTCTCGTATGGTTTATAAGGTGGATTACCAACCCCATAAACCTTGATGTCAGGGTTACTATTGAACTGCCAAAGGCCCCTGACATAGCTCATGTAACGACCACTTACATCAGTAAGTAGTAACCAGCTTAACGTGCCTTCCGAAGCACGGATCATTTTATTTTAGGACAATCAGGTGATCAGCCTGTAATGTCCTAACCAAACTAGGGATCACAAAGTGATTTGAATTTGATTTGAACCCGGGACCGGGACGTCCGGATCGTGAGCCCAACGCTCAATTTACTAGACCACGGAGACCGTTCGTATCTAAATGACAATATAATTTCACTATTAGCAAGCGCTCCACGTTACCTGAATTATTTACACCTTGTAACCGTATAAAGGAAACAAAAGAAAATTGGAATGTTTAGAAGTTGATAACTTCGCAGACGACTAGAAAACTGTCTGATATACTGTCTACAAATGTAATAACTGCCTTGTTTATGTCTAGTCTGTGGCTGAAAAGTTTTCCATTCTATATTATAAAAGTATGAGATATTAGCGTCGGGATTTTGAACACGATTGCCCGTTGTCGACAAGGTGAAATGTGTTTTGTTCAGGTATTTAGGCTTATAGGCTGGTTTCACACGCCGCGTCCTGCCGCCGCATGCTCGCCGCGGTATCGCAGTGAACAAAGCTGTAGCCTTTTTATAGCAATAAAATATTTTCGCTTTGACCACAAAAACATATTTATTTACTTTTCTTTATCCTATCTGTCTTTTTTTGTCCCCTTTTATACAAAATTAAATCGTCAAAGAACCGAAATGAGCGCTAAGGGTAACCTAAAGTAAGTCAGCTAAAGGCTCCGGATAAGATCTCTGCGTAGACCGACACGTTTGAAATAAGATTCTATCCCTGGGGATGTATACCGCAACCGTAACCGAATCGAAAACCTATATGATCGTGTAAGTACCTACATAATAATATTTTTTAACTGTACAATACAGCAACAATGAGGGTTATTTGACCGCTACGTATGTATGTAAGTCTGTTACATACTTTTTAAACCGCTAAAATGACGTTGATGTACTGTGCTCTATAGACAGTAAATTTTAGGTGTAGTTCTTTAGACGAAGGATGATTATTTTGACAACAGGACAGAAATATACTGTACCCTATCCTAGCCTAGTGATAAAGAAATATCACGAAAATGATTTATTCTGGCAGTTGTCAAATTAGTTACTTATCTATATGTAAAGAACTACTAAGGTATCTCTAATATTGCGCGAGCTGCCTAATATTGCCAGTAACACGTACAAGTACTACCTATCTTTTTTTGATGGACAATATATTGTGTTATCCCTATACGAATGGAGGTATCAACAGTCTTCTTATGTCTTATTTTCGCTAAGTACCTACGAGTTTAATTTGGTAATTTTACATTAGCAATTCCTACGGAGCCTCTATTTTTACGTTTCCTTTTATTGAATACTGTACGCATAAGAAGTATATTTGGAGCACATTACATATTATGAAGTCTCGTTAAAATGAAGAAGCTTTCGGTACATATTCTCAGAAATGAAGTTAATTATTAAAAATATAAATTATGCTTGTATAAATAAATTATATTTCGTTGACTTTTGCTTTTACTGTGAATTTCAGTAATGCGATATAATCTCCCTCATTGTCTGGATCATGACAGCTGGTTTAATTTAATTATTGTTAAATGTAGACTTTTCAGGCATTGTAATAAATACATTAGATTTTATACACGCGATCACTGAATTGAAGTCACAACACATTTTTTACTTATTCCCTCTTATTCCTATGTATTAATACATACAGGGTGTTAGTGACATCGTAACGAATACTGAGGGGGATGATTCAGACCATGATTCTGAGGTAATAACAAGTGGAAATTTTCCTCGCAAAATTCATGATTTTTTGTGTCTCTTAAATTCTATTCTCGATGAAAAATTCCACTTGATATTCAATCATTCCCCTTACTTTTCGTTATGATGTCACTTACACCCCGTACAAATACAAGCACGTAGGCTTTATTATTATTATTATGTCAAGTGGAATTTCCTCTCGGAAAATTTCATTTGATATCAACCCAAAAACAAAATATGTTTATTTTACGTTATCGAATGTTAGTAGGCCGCTCGATTCTATTATTGTAAAAAATAAGGAATTGGACCTCACGGATACTGCTGTATTTTTGGGAATTACTTTGGACGCTAAGTTGCAATGGAGTCCTCATATTGATAAGTTGTCCAAAAGGCTCAGCTCAGCAGCATTCGCGGTCAAAAAAATTCGTTTAATAACCGATGTAGAAACCGCGCGATTAGTTTATTTTGCCTACTTCCACAGTCTAATGTCGTACGGCATCTTGCTGTGGGGTCATGCTGCAGATGTGAACAGCATTTTTGTTTTGCAAAAGCGGGCCATTCGGGCGATTTACAAATTGGGACCCAAGATGTCACTTAGAAATAAATTTAAAGAAATTAATATTTTAACTTTGGCGTCACAATATATCTTTGAAAACTTAATATATGTAAAAAACATATAGGATTATTTGCAAAAAATAGCGATCGGCACATTGTTAATACCCGGAATAAAAATAAACTTGCTTTACAAGTCAGTCGATTACATAAGATTACTAAATCTTTTAAGGGGCAATGTATACGTTTTTACAATAAGATTCCCATTGACATTCAGAATTTGCCTTTCAACTGCTTTAAGACAGTAGTTAAACAAAAACTTTACAAAAAAGGTTATTATAAAGTTAGTGATTATTTAGAAGATATGAATGCATGGGATTAATTGTCTGAGAACTGATATTAGGCAGCTAAATTACTCAATTGTATATCAATATTTTATGTTTATTATTATTATTTTTTTTTTTTAAAGATCGTCTAGGGCCCTGTGCCGAGGTTTTTCTTGCAGCTTCTTTTCCCCGGCTATACAGGTTGTGAGAAGCTGCAGTAGTTTTAGGCGGATGAGACGTTCGTTATGTAAAAATTGACGATTCAAAGTGTAACTATGTTACCTACTGAATAAAGATATTTTTGAATTTGAATTTGAATCATCGGCTCTATCACCCCTTAAAGTTTTCGTTACGATGTCACTTACACCTTGTATGTATAGGTAGGTACATATAGTGGAATTGCAGATCCACGAATTGTAAAGACCTAAAACAGATCGTAAAGAACTAGACGCTAGATTGGAACATGGGGCAATAAAAGCAAACTAGGAACAAACTGTCGTGAATTGTCGAGTAAAGTCCGACAGTAATACGAGGATGTTTCAGTTCTAGGTGCATTTTGCTAGAACACGTTAGAAAGACATACGAGACAGGTCATATTCGCAGCTCGTACGCATCGACGATACTGCTTCTAGACTCCTAATAACAAACGAACGGTTTTCGTCTCTTCTTTTTATCGTGTGAATGAATTACCAACCTCATAAACCCTGGTGTTAGGGTTATTTTTGAGCCGCCAAAGGCCCCTGACATGGCTCATGTAACGACTACTTACTTACATCAGTAAGTAGTAACCGGGAACAACGGCTTAACGTGCCTTTCGAATCACGGATCATCATACTTTTTGGACAATCATCAGCAGATCAGCCTGTAAAGTCCTAACCAAACTAGGGATCACAAAGTGATTTTTGTGATATGTCCCCACCGGGATTCGAACCCGGGACCTCCGGATCGTGAGCCCAACGCTCAACCACTGGACCACGGAGGCCGTTTTCGTCAATAAACCCGATTATTAAGTATATTAGATATATGCTACCACCCGACTACATTGTTCGCCAAATCTCGATCGCACGAGTGATCTTTCGAAATGGTTAATCAGCTAATCAGATTACCCCCAGCTACTCGTAGTTGATATCCGGACAAGTAAGTAGTTAATGACATCTGGCAAACCCACAAGTCACCTCAAAAAATAAGCTAAAAAAAAACAACATTTATTCTATTCTATACTATTCTAAGTTCAAAAACATTTAAAGAAACAAAACGACTAGGCATCAAAAAATTAATTGTGTTCCATCCTAGGTCAAAGCTAAATTATGCAATTCTGATCACTTAATAAAGACAGATCTTAAACTGACGAAAAACATTTTCTTTTTCCTATTTAACTTATTTCTGAGTTATAATCATGAAAAACGCAATAATAATTCCAACATTTTGTCATGTCTTTCTATGACGTCACAGTGTGCTTTTCATACAAATTCCATAGTAATTTCGCGTTTGACGTTTAATAAAAAGTACTTACCTACTCAACTTATTTGACTAAGTAAGTAGTTGGAAAATAGCCTAGTCCATGCAAAAATTCAAACAAAGCGTTTTTTCCGTTGTATCAGGGATGCTAGTACGAAATTTGAAGCGTGAAAATAAAAAGTTTCAACGTGGCAAAGGGGACAATTCGTACCTAGTTTGAATTAAGTAATTTAAACTTATTTGACCCTTGCAAAGTGAGTTAGAACTTTATAATTCAGGAAGTTTGTTAACTTTGTGTGCTTCCGTTTTAAGTACTTGTTGCATTATAATTACTTAGCCTTTTTTGTGGAATTAATACTGTATTAGGAAAGCGCATTTCATGTTTTGTAAGTAATAATAATAATAATAAAAAAAATTATTTAGGTAAAACCTACGACACACATATACACCTTTTGTTTTTTTTTTGTCGAGAATATAAATTTTATTTGAAATATTATAACCACATACTACAAAAAGAGAAAAACAATCGAAACAATCTGACTCGGAAGGGACTTTAACCCGCGCGTTGGTTAACACTTTCGTCCCTGCTTGACAAGAGCTGCGGATTTCGCATGATTTTCCTTAAACACGAGTGAGTACTATATAACAAAAATCGTTTAACACGTATAATAAACTCACAACTATATTAACTGGGTATACTAACGTATTTAGGTAATTTACAATTTAAACCAACTTTTTAGGATTTAATGGCGCCGATTCCTGCAGACACCTAATTTTATTTTAAGTTATAATTACTTACCTATTATAGGCCGCCTATTGTGCTCTTCTATTTCTCTTTTGTTTGTAATTTTGTATTTCCTGTGTGTGCAATAAAATATATGTTATGCATAATAAAGTATGATTACCTATTATTTCCTTTCATTCCTTCATGTTCTGACGTTTTTCCATTGTAAAACGAATACTTATTTATCGCGCGATAAAACAAATTAAGCCCGTCAGGCGACACGCGTGTAGTATAAGCGTCATGTATGCAACCTTGACTTCAATATTTTGTTAGTCTTCTACGGTTATTATTACGTTCCAAACGAGTTCGAAATTTTAAGTACGAACCTAAAATATTCCGTTGAAATTCAAATTGTTGAAAAGTTCATAGTTTTAGGCAATTTAAATTTGACCGCTGGAGATAATGTCTGTTTATTTGCTTCAGTTTCATACAGAGTTTTATCAGTAGAGCTTCTGAAAGTAGGTATAAAATAGGCTCTGATGAGTGATCATTATTATCCATGAGGCGAAAGTTTAAATGTGGTACTTCAATACGTAATGTATAATTTCGTAATATTCACTTCGCCAGGCAATTGGGTTAGTGACAGTTATGAAGGTAGGTCCTTTTACTTACGTAAGTACCTATAAGCCTTTTATCACCAAAAAGATAAATTATATTCATACTTATCAAAATATACAAACGTGAGATATTATATTAAAACCCTGAAGCTTTTTTACAGACATAAAATATCCTTAATTCTGTAGATTTTCGTAACGAGCAGGTGCGAACCGTCTGAATAATATTAATTAATAAATTAATTTTCTTTATACAAGTTAAAGTGTATTTTATTTATTACTTCAAAGGTTATTGAAGTACGTAACTACTGGCATTGCATAGCTTTACATACTTAATTAAAAGTTCAAATACTTTAGGCTCTAGTGCATTTTACATGCCTTAGTGTATCTTCTTTGTTGCTCTCTAATAAATTTAAATGCCAACAACTTAAGCACTTCACCTGAATATATTGCATACTACCTACGCTTTTGTTAAAATTCGTGGGCATTAAGTTAGACTAGTTCTCGTCATAGTTTATACGAATAACTTGCAAGTTGAAACGCTGAATTGCTATTCTAGGATAGCTGTATAAACTAATAAACTTTCTCTTACCGTTTAAGTGCAGTTACTTACTTATACAATGTACTTACAAAGTAATTTGCTAGTTGAGGTTTGCGTCAGTATTTTGTAATGCGCGCTGTGGATGTGGTGTATGAATGAAGTCTCGCGGATTTTAATGGAACTAAATTACAGATCATAATAAGTGTACGCAAAAACAGCGACTCTAGCGCCGCATCTATCGGACATTCGGACTAGAGCCGTGGCGCGGACTCTTAATGTAGGTGATGCTAGTCGATTGATATAATTAGTGATCGCAAGCTTTGGCCGTAAAACACGTAAAATACATGTAGGCTACGCCTCCTATGCAAGTCTTTAATAGATATAACTTCATTTACGTAACAATATTCGATTTGTACTAAAAACGTGTAGTACACCGATTTCAGAGATTGAAGGCAAAACGCGGTTTCCATTACCCGTAATTCGTAAAACTGCCGTTTGATGAAAACACCGCAAACTCAACCATTCATCGAACAAAACTAATTAAACTTGGCCCAACTTTCTTGATTGTTGTATAATAATCGCCCACATAATAATAGATATTTTGTTATTTGTAACAGTACCCTTGTTATTTGATGTCGGTATCGAATTACGTAAAAGCAATGTATTTTTCAGCTAATCTTTGCTGCCTCGTGATTCCTTGTTATGCTGAAAGCAAAAAAAATGAAGCAAAGTTTGTATGAAACTACTATACTTTTAATAGTAGAGTTCCAAATTACTGGAAAATACTTATTTTTGAAGAAATTAAAACGATTTCATTATTTTTCTAAATGGCCTTTAGGGTGATTCGAAAAAAGAGGTGTAAGTTTGTATGGAAAATATTTCATTTTTGAAGCTATCGACTTCATACTTACATAATCCCTATTTGTGCGAAGCCGGGGCTGGTCGACAGTAAGCAATAAAATTAAATAAAAGTTCGGTGGGACTTATCTTGCCAATAATTTTAGGACTAAATTATGTACCTAAAATACGATAAATCATAACTTGAGACTCTGCCCACCCCATCATGGATTACATGTTATATGTACTACGTAAGAAGGTACGTAACGCTGTACGAATCAATACATTAGGACTTGTTTCATGTATGTTTTATATTGTACAAACGTTAGTTATTAACATTTAAAATGTGTTTGATCCCAACATATCAACGTGACCTGCATACCAATAACATAATGTTGTATATGTTACCGGCCAAACCCGATTTTAGGCCAAACTAGTTTTGCCTAGGCTAAACTAGTTCATCCTATGTGCGATCGGATAAACCGGTACAGACTAGGCCAAACTGGTCTGTCCTAAGGGTGATAGGAGGAACTAATTTATCCTAGGAGGAACTAGTTGAGCCTAATAAAAATAAGTTCACTTCAGGATAAACTAGTCTGGCCTAGGAGAAACTGGTTGGGCCTTCTATGAATGGGTACACGTCAAGAACTTAGCCTATTTTATGCTAACAGGGAATAATAAAATACCAGAAATACTAGTTATAAAATCAAGATGTATTTATCATTTGTAATTTGTAAATTAAGTACTTTACTACCTGACTTTACTACCGAACAATCAAAGCTTATTTTGCCATAAGTATGGCTCGACAATGAACACAACGCATTATACACTTTGTGTCTCGTTCGTAAAGACTACTTTAGCTTAAAACATAACTGTCATTCTAGTCCAGGTAAATACGGCGCCGACTTTAAACATTTCTGACTAGGAAATATTAGTATAGACTAGGCCAGACTAGTTTATCCTGAAGTGAACTTATTTTTATTAGGCTCAACTAGTTCCTCCTAGGATAAACTAGTTTCTCCTATCACCCTTAGGACAGACCAGTTTGGCCTAGTCTGTACCGGTTTATCCGATCGCACATAGGATGAACTAGTTTAGCCTAGGCAAAACTAGTTTGGCCTAAAATCGGGTTTGGCCGGTAACATATATAATAAATAAACCAAGATACATACATGTATATGAATTCATGTATACAATTTTCATTTCAGCCTGGAGTTCGCTTCCTATATTTACAACGAGTTCGTTTTGTCTTAATATTGTCTTTTTGAACAGAACTCTGCAATTTCTACGCTCGAAATATCCTATTGTGAGCGGTCGAGGGTTCTTTAGAAAAATTGCACGGAAAATGAGGAAACTATACTAAACAAAAATGTATACGTTCATCTTTACTAGCTGCTCCGTTTTTATTTCTTTCAATAGAGTAGCGAGTATTATTTAAATAATTTTGATAAGTAATATCTCTATTGCAGTTACGTATCTATGTCAGTACTTCATTTGCAACGATTTTATTTGGTCGTTTAATAAATAAATAAAATAAATAACAACATAGGTAATATTTTCTTCTAAATGTAAAAACACCTAAGATTTCTAGTATTCCTATTGGCTAATTTGAAAAATTACTTACTTAATTATGTATTTTATAAGTCAAATAAAAGGATAAGGAATATAAGATTTACTTTTGTACATATTTGTTCCATAATATGTTTTTGATGCTAAGAAGTTTCATATTAATAATGTTTAGACTTTTAGAGAGATTCGAGACTATATATTTCTTTTTGTTAATTATTGTAAGTTTGTTTTTTATTATTTTTAGGTTAGTTAAGTTAGTAAGTAGATTTATATTAGTTAATTAAGTACCTAACCTACCTACTTACCTCCTACATTTTTGCATGCTTATATCTAGCGGATCATGTGATACTTAGAACATAAAACCTACCAACTGTTTACAAAACCACGAATCCTATGCGAATTTTCTGTTCCCTGAATACGAACACGAAAATTGCGTTGGATCCTATTTATTTTTATACTCTTATCGTGTGTGTTATGTGAAATGTGACCTATCTCAACAATAACAACTAACAGACTTTTTTTATATTTTGTTATGCCAAAATTGATTCCGCTACATATTACGTAAGTGTAATCTACTTACTCAAAGTTTAGGCATGATGCTAGGGTAGATGACTGGGTCAAAATTGTATAATATGCTAATCTAGCAATACTTAGAAGCTAGAATAAGATGATTAAAAACAACCTTGAAAAATTTACAATGAGTACGTTGTTTGACTACGTTTATTGATGACGTCACCGTTTTGACTTGTTTGTGAGTGACTTGTATTACTTAGCTATGATAACCGTCTGACATTTAATTTAATTATAATGTTCTTTTTTTTACATTGGATTAGGAAGTCACATCCTATAACGAAACATTTTTTTTGCATGCTACTTTAAACGAAATGTGTGAAAAAAATCTTTATTACTTTTACTACCATATATGTACCACATTTTTTTGCAATAAACGAATTTGAATTTGTATTCTCATAAAAAACGACTTATAAATGAACCGTATTGATGTTTCAAAAAAGTATCTCATTAGACTAGATTGCCTTTAATCTTCCTATTCCTCTTCCCTCCTGTCATTATGTAAATAAATAGCTTCCGAGGCCATCGGACAACTTGAAACCTCTAGCATTTCCCAAACTTAGTGACTACTTTCCTAATTTTTTTTAAGTTAAATCTGTCATTTTCTTATCCGCCGAATACGAATGAATAACCCGGGCGAACCCTCTCTACCCTCTCCGGTTGATTGAGAGGAGGCCTGTGCCCAGCAGTGGGACGTATACGTATAGGCTATTTATGTAACCCGGGCGAATAAAATAGGCATCCCGCTCATATGCAATCCGCTTGACGTGTGCTGTCAACTTAATTATGTCAAGTTATTGGCCAATTTAACATTTTGGTAGGGTTTTTTAAATTTCTGTATAAAATTGACGTGTGTTCTACAAATTTTATGCTTGGTGTTTACCCGTCCCTTTTCTTTTCGGCGGATAAGAGAATGACAGGTATAACTTAAAATAAACTTAGATGATGTGTACCTACTGCAATCAGCACCATTGTGCCGTTATGTGTGTCTACTTTCTTTAAGACCATCGTTGAATAATATCAGACCTTGGTATGCGATGGCGGGATCGTGAGTGGTGTAGACCACGATATTCAGTGAATGCATTATTCGGCATTCAAACCCTTTTGTCTACATCAAATTGATTTGGTTTAGCACTGCTCCTAGTTGGAACTCGATGTGTTTGCAGTCGTCTATGTTATCAGGGTATAAGAAGTGAAAGCTTGCAGCAACCGCTGAAATTTCAATTTAATCTACGGTGGTTTGTTTGTTGTTTGATTGTGATTTGATTTGATGTTATAATTTTGAGTCAACCTCAAATAGCTTCTTTGATAAGGCTTTATACGCGTGCCTATCAGCTGCTTATCGCAAAATTTGCGATAAAATATCAACTTGCTTGAGATATATTTAAATCTTTAGTTTAGACTTTATGTAATTTTATTTGCGCTTTTTAAAAAATCGAAATACGAGTATGTATGTGTAATAAATTCAAATAGAATCAAATAGAATCCTGACTTAAAACAAGAGTTCGACGATAATGTACTAGTATCATGTCGTATTAATACGTATATTTGTCGTTTAGTGAGATTATAAATTCATATTATCAAATTAGTGAATGTGACATGGTACTGAAGTGTGTACGTACACGTGTATCAACCAACACAGAGATTATAATAGAGTGTTTCTTTATGTTTCAAAGATTTGTAGCTTTATTATCGCGATAGAGTGTGTATCAGCAGACAACGATATTGATTCCTGGATTACCTACAACACCGTTTCGTAATATCACTTGACAATTTTGACATACAGGCACGTCTATGCATAAATTATTATGTAATTACTTAGTAGTTTCATTATTTACGTATATATAACATACGTAGAATGTGGGTTCTTAGTTCACCTAGCGTACCTTTGACGAAATCAATTGAGATATTGTCGTGAGTTTATGTTATGTTGCTATGTATTATAAGTAAATTAATTCAGTTGGTATTTAGGTTATTATTTTTCTCAATTTACACGACCGTTTATTCAGGTGTCTTATTCGTTCGCCTTCAATTCGCGTGCGGAAATACCATCCCCAATATTCAAGTCTCATCTTACAAAATGACAAGATGACACGCTACGTGAAATGGTATGTATTTTCGAACGTGACTTGAAGGCGAGTGATTAAAAAATAAGGTCCCTGATGATTTCCCCGACGACTCAGTTCACAATGGCCTCGCCGTACTATGTTTTCGCTCAGTAGATAGGTAATCTGTGACGTCATAATGTAAAGTCGTAGTAACGTGAGCGAGGTGTCCAGGAGCAAATATTGCCCTTTTGGTGCGGGAGCCGTTAAATACATATTGACGAAGTCCAGTGGCTTGACCTCGGCATGAACGAGTATATCAAACAAGTGATTGTTGTGCGTTGCGTCATTGAATTGCGTTCAATAACAGGTCATTTGGCCAAAGACATTAGGGTTTTCTTATCCGTATGCCCCCAGTTACGCTATTTTAACACAGAATCTTCTATATTAATGTACCTATATCCTATACGTACATTATATTCGTCCCTTTCCTAAAAAAATATATCTACTTACTTATATAACAATAAGACAGCTAATATAAATATTCTGTAAAAAATATCAGAATTTAATGGATATAATTTGAAGACTTTGTTAGCTAAATGTGCTTCTCATGAAATTAATTTTAAATAAACCTACGAATACCTTATTACAAATCCCTTTATTTAATTATTATGTCTGCCTTAAGAGGTTATAATCGAGTATATATTTTAGATACTCCAAATTTAATTATGAATAAATTGGTTCCGTCGAACAACCAATTCTAATTTGATTAATCTACTTAGTTTGGTTTGGCTTTTACTAGAATCCAACCATTTGTGTAAATCTTGTAATTTGTAATTTTCCTTTACCCTCGCTCGAAATTGTCTATTTTTTGTTAGTTCATAAGTACAATATAAATTAAGTAGATGGTTTCAAAGCTAGATTAGATAAATTGGGATTACCTTAAGCCGCATCGTTACCACTCAGAGAAAGACAGATAATTTAATCTCAATTTAGAAAGAAAAAATCAGAATATACATTATTTGTTATGAAAAGAAGCCACAAGAACAAGGCACTAACATCATACAACATTTTCACAAAATGACAATAACATAAAACAGAAAAGATGAATCTGTGTAAGTACTTATGCTTTTTATCTTCGTAATGAAAATGTATTGAACTTTCAAGAAAGAAGTCGTATTCATATTCATTCATTTATTGCAAAGTCACAAACAGTTAAGTTGTTACATGGCAGTGGGTACAAGTCCTTCAGTTCCTGTTTCCTTTTTAAGGATATTCGACCTCATGAATATGGTATGACGGGATTTCGCTTGGGAACCTTTAGTTTATGATACGGCATAATAGTGTAATATGAAATCCTATGTCAGGCTCGTTCATCAAGGACCATGGAATTACGCATTATGATAATGTGATGCCTTTATGTAAAGCAAGTGGTCACTTAGGGGGAGATAAATGTTTGTTTGATGCAGAGAGGCAAGCCTTTTGCTGCCACTTGCTTATTTCCGTGGATTTTCTCTTTCTCACAGTTTAATGTAACTTAGGACCTGTTTCGTGATTCAAGAGACATATAAAAGGAGTAGATACAGCCTTAAACCGACATGGCTAGGTACTTTACCTTCCTATCTGCCGATTCCGATTTTCGATGTGAGTGGAGATTGTCAAAATCGCGTTGTGAAACTGTCTGTGTGTGTCTGTCTGTGCGTGTGTGTGTGTGTGTCTGGGTGTGTGTGTGTAGGTGATTTAGTGTTTCGGAGGGCAGGTTAAACTGTCGGTCTCCGGTACTACAGTTTCATGAGCCATGTCAGGGGCCAACGAACACGGCCATTCTGCAGAGCGCATGCCCTCAGGCGCTTGTCACTTGCAAATAACTATTAATTGTGATTCCGCTCGGCCAATCATGACATCATTTGCCGGTCGTTCAATAAAATAGCTCTGATATCAGGTTTGGTGATATCGGTTATTGCTATCACGAGAAAAGAGAGAAATCTCTTGTTTTAGTAGAAGTCGACGGTATCGGCCGGGAAGCACGTTCAACTGATGTAAACCTGCGTACCCGTGCGTTAAAAGCGAATTATGTTAATTATATGTTAATATCTGCCATTGTTTCAATAAATATATTACATAACAACCATCACGGGTAATTAATTATGATTGCTGTCTACAGCGTTAGCGTTAACTTGCTATTTATGCACACAAACAAGCAGATGAGGTCTAGAATAAATGGACAGGTTCATCTTGGAATTTAGTATTAATACATTATATTAAAAAGGTATTTAGTATACGAATAGTGATCACTTACTGTTTGTTATAGTAGTAGGATAAAACAACATGAGTCGTGTACGTAACGTTTAGTCAACATATTTTTTTGAGTAAGTCTCGCGAAATATAGCACCTTTGGTGCTCGCTTGAGTTTTGTCTAAAATGCGCCTCAAAATTTTACGAAAAAGCCGGGATTTTTTAACCTATTTCACTGGACTCCCGTGCATAGGCACTTGTGACGTAGATTACGTTACACGAGTGTCGGTTTCACAGAATTTCAGATATAGATTTAAGTAAATAAAAAAAGGTCCATTATAATTTCATTCAACTCGTCATAATAATCTTTTTTACATAAGCAATATCTACCGGCGTTAATAATAAGCCTTTTTATATCAAAATAGTTACCGGGTCGATTCATGAACGCGGCAACTTACGAAACGAACTATTTATTCTGTCTTGACACGGGTCAGTGGCGGCCCTATGGCGTTGCGAGGTGTGCCACCGCACTGGGCGCCAAAATAAAGGGGGCGCTAACATCAACCAAGACTGGCTCACCCTGGCTAACTAATTTCGTCGGGTTAGATTGCGGCCACATAAAACTACCGGGTGGCCGTAAACTACATTTTCAAAAGATTTGAATCGGTAAATTTCGATAAACTAATCGGAAAATTTAGTATTTTGAGGGGCTGATGGGCGCCACTTTGAGGTCTCGCATCACCTAAATATTTTGCTAGGGCCGCTACTGACTCGGGTTATGGCATTCTTCTATCAAACCGCACTATTTCCTGACGGAGTAGCAGTAGGTGCATAAACTACGGCAACCGGTTTGGCCATCGCGCCGCTTCGCCGATTCAACTTGATTTTTGCTCGGATGCGATTAGACATTATATTTCACTTGTTTCGGAACACGGAATTATATTTGTGTTTATGTTATTACAAGCGCTATTATGTTTGTGTTTATGTTTTGTTTCTTTGTGTTTGTGTTTATGTACTTTTGTTGTATTGTAAGTGTTTAGTCCTGCAAACAAAGACACGATTTACTTATATTTCCTGGTATAGGAACCACTAATATTTTTCATCACATACCCACTTTTATTTACACATCTTATAAGTTTAGAAAGGTTAATTAACTTGTATAACGTTTACATAAATGATAGTTTACATTAGAATAAGATCTTTTGTAATATTTTTTCACTTATAATTTATCAATAAAGACATTTTAAAATCAAAATCTACCAAACCGCAATGCAGCAGCGTGGTGGAGTACCTACACTTTCCTTTATGCAATAGTGGGAAGTATGTATAAAAAAATACATGTTTGCGGAGGTTGAACCGACGTCAGACGACACGTGAATATTCTTACCTAAAGTAAGATGACACGGGAGTCTGTGTACGTACTTATCTAAGTATACAATAAAGTATATTAATAGTGACGCATGACGACAGAAAACAAGTCACGTCCACCTACCGTCATGACATGTGTTTACACTTTATATCCATTATTTACAGGATATCGCACTGGCAAGACGTGAGGTGAACGACTTAGGATTAACCTACTTACATACTTGAATGAACTTCCGATGTCAATAGGAATTAATGAAGAATAGAGGTAGGTATATCTTTATATACATATATAAGACCTACTACTACTAATTCAACCGGATTAGGATCCCAATCGGTGTCCTCGATGTCGGCCATGTTGACTAATTGAAAAGTCAGTGCGCACAACCGGCGCGGGCGACGATTCACGAATAAGTGTGATAAAAATGCTCCCACAGAATGCGAGAGCAACTATGTATGCACTGAGCTTAATGCTTGAAGAAAACATTCTGAGATAAGGATCAGTTGTACCGCGGGGTATGGAAATTCTGTAAGTTGTACATTAATTGGTTCGTGTAAATGATTAAATATCAACCCACTACTTTTTCTCAGCCCATTCACTCTAAATAGCTACAATGTAAGGTACTTATAATAGAAAATTAATGTCTAATTTAATAATTAAATACGTGGTCTTTGGAATAAAGCTACCTGTACCAGTACCTTTCCGACATTTTCTGTAGATACAGAGGTGTTATTTCCAGATCTCTCTTGCTTCGATTCCCAACTTCGGAATCAAGTGTCAGTAATTTAATTTAGTAGAACTTTCCTTGTTTCGAAGAAATCGACGACATTTAATCAAATTAAAAATTTCTGTTTATTTTCTTTTTTATTTTCTGAACCCTAAATTAAACATCTTCCGAAATTACTTCTAAAAATATATTCATAAGTTACAAGGATCCGTTATAGACGGCGATACGGCTTACGTTGGTCTAACAGAAAGCTTGCTCAGGTACACATCTAATTTTTGAAATCCGAATCTAAAATTCGCTGTGAGTTTTTGTTTTGGAATTCTGTAACACATGTAGTTAAATCTAACGCACACTAGCGACACAGTTGCGAGAACGGCAGCGAGTCAAACTACAGTTGATGCGAGATTTTGACGTTTTTAGTATGAGACAAGAGATAACATGCATTCTGTAAGGTGACTCTCCGTTCCTTCGCTATTCACTTCACTTACGAACTCGATTTGATCTGTCAAATTAAAAGTTGATGTTCGTCGAGTGAACCTCCGACGATCTCGATTGGGATGTAGTCGTGAGTTTATGTTGTGTTTGGCAGTTTTTGGTCTTCGTTGGGTGGCTAGTTAGTTAGGTACAACGTAGGTTGTGCGTTAGTTCATGTATGGTATAGTATGTGTTGTGATAGCGACACGTGCAGCGATCGTGATGAGTCCCGCGGGCCCATACTTCTAAATTTCTTTACAGATTTATGTATAACGTCGCGGTCTTCATGTTGAAGGATAACATGACAAAACTGGCGAAGAGATTTTGAAGATTCTAACGCCTCGTAATGCTTCCAGTTTGCTTACAATAGAAGAAAGTCCCAAGTCCCATACAATTTTTCAGCTAGTGGTTCATAATATTGTGAAGTAATTTGAACTCGTTTTTGTACCGACTTGTAACTATAATAGTGAATTGGTGTTTGTGTACCTACTATATGTATTTATGCAGCGATTGCCATATTCATAGTAATAATAAAATAAAGCTCACAACTATATTCCGAACTGGGCTAGCTAGAGTACATCCATCGCAAGATAAACCGAGAAACCACACTGCATTACTTATAGTATTTACCTACTTAATTTTTATTTAGGTACCTATATCATGCTTTTAGCGCATATTTTTATCCGGACTTTGATATAAATAGCAATTTTCACCAACTTTATTCAATTAGATTAACAACGATAATCTGAAGCGTTTTAGCATACGCCATTATTGCATTTGTAAATTGTAGAAATGACCCCAAAAACATGTTGCCGCCGATAACGGATTTACACTCTCAAACATACATACAGTAAAACTAACTCTAAGAGGCTCTGTAACATATTCCTAGGCTTAAAAAAAATACTTGTGTTCGTAGATTTTAGGAAATTTCGTTTGATAATTTCATCTTTATTTTGTTGCCGGTGGGGACAATTCACAAAAATCACTTTGTGGTCCCTAATTTGGATAGGACATTACAGGCTGGTCACCTGATTGTCCAAAAGTAAGATGACCTGTGCTTCGGAAGTCATGTTTATTTATTATTTATTTATGTTAAGCCGTTAGTCCCGGTTACTACTGACTGATGTAAGTATGTAGTCGTCACATGAGTCACGTCAGGGGCCTTTGGCGGCTCAATAATAACCTTGACACCAGGGTCGATGGGTTTGGTAATCGGCCTAATAACCCACTCGATAGAAGAAGAGAAGGGCTACACACTTAAGAATAGTCAAGTTGGCCTTTTTATTATGATACCATTGCTAAAAGTGTCAGCCAGCTGTTTCCTGTCGATTTATAGCTCTGCCTTATCCTGATAAGAGGGACGTAACCACCCTGGTGGACGTAAAGGTCAGTGCGATGCACACTAACTTTATGTAGCTATGTTATTGTTGGGCTGACCTCGACCGGCATTTGTTTCGGCCAAGAGGCAGCCATACGTTTATATTTTTGTCCAATCTTTGAGGATTTCCGTCAGGCGTCGGAGGGATGCGTGTCAGGCGTGAAGGAGGGTTGTTATCTAAACGGAGCAAGCCAGGATCACGAACTAACACAGTCCCTTGATTGCTCCTTTATCTGTAAATTTACAGCCACACCACCCGACATACGACATGCTCAGATAAATCGGCCCTCCTCTTTGTTTTTGTTTACCTACAAAAGATCTTCAAGCGATTTTCTGCAAAACAGCATTGAGAAAATTGCGGAAGGTAAACAAAACACCTAATTATTTAGGCTTTAGAACGTCAAAAGATTTTCTTTTCAAAGAAGTCAATGGTTATTGGAGTACTTTCGAGAAAAATATGTTTTTATGTTTTCCCTCCGAAAATGCGTGGGAGGGATAACTTAAAACTGATGTTTGATAAAGTCTCGTTTTGGGAATAGTAACCTTTTTGTATATACAGGGTGTTAGTGACATTGTAACGAATACTCAGAGGGATGATTCAGACCATGATTCTGAGTTGATATCAAGTGGAATTTTCCGTCGCAAAATTCATGTTATTTTTTTAGTTTTTTTAAATTATTTTCAATTCTATACTTTTGCGATGGAAAATTCCACTTGATATTAACTCAGAATAATCAGCTGAATCATCCCTCTCCGTATTCGTTACGATGTCACTTACACCCCATACAAGTACATACAGTAGCCATACAAGTAGGTATGGGTGTTAGTGACACTGTAACGAATACTGAAGGGGATGATTCAGACCATGATTCTGAGTCGATATCAAGTGGAATTTCCTGTCGGAGAAGTCATGAAAATTTTAGAGCTTACTTAAATTATTTTCCGTTCCATACTTTTGCGACGGAAAATTCCACTTGATATCAACTCAGAATCATGGCCTGAATCATCCCTCAAAGTTTTCGTTACGATGTCACTAACACCCTGTATTAATAGAATCACTTCTGCTCAATACTTATTGCGTAAGCGCTCGCACAATTTGCACACATCATAATCTATTCCCTTAAATTTAAAATAAAATGGCATGCCATCTTCGAACCGTTATTATCTGATAGATCTTTAGAGATATTGAAATCCTTTTCTCTATCAAAGGAGTGGTGAGTAATACCCTAGACATCGAGTCAATTTCAACAAGTTCGTTCCTGATTCTAAATTCAACTGTCCGGTAATCGAACTCGGGACCACGGGGTTGTGGTAATGGAGGTTAGTATTGCATCACTTAAGTATACCTATAATATGACAAATAAGTAGTTTATAATTTTATTAAATTATTATTTTTATTTTAAATTTTCATTAATCGTGAGCTTGTTATGTTCTGTTGTGACTAAAAGAATATTAATTATACTACGTCGCTGCATCTTCGAGATTTACATTCACCAGGTAGTCCACTCCTCAATGTACCAGGCACCGAACACATATTTAGAGCTAGAATTTAAAAAACAAGCGGGAACTGTCTTCCTATTGCCACCCGCCAACCCCGCGTGTGGCCCCGCGTCCCGCGCCCCGCACCCCCTTGTTTTCATTCGCTTTTTGTGTTCAGGCATCGAAACGCCGCCGATAATAAATAAATACTTTTAACGAAAAATACTTATTAAATCTTAATTATTACAGTGTTTTAGCAGTGTTGTTAGTGTTCTGTGATAGCGTGTGTTGTTTTTACCGACTTCAAAAAAGGAGGAGGTTCTCAATTCGACCGTATATTTTTTTTTTTTTTTTTTTTTTTTTTTTTTTTTTTATGTTTGTTCGGGCATATCTTCGTCGTATATGAACCGATTTTGATAATTCTTTTTTTGTTTGAAAGGAGATATACCCAAGGGGGTCCCATGTCAAGGAAGTCAGGATCTGATGATGGAAGACCAGAGAAATCAAGGGGAATTTTCAAAAATCGTAGGAGCGACTAGTGCGTTTGTAAAGTCATATTGATCGGATCGATCTTTAGGCTTCGGAAAAACTTCCCGACCTTCGAAAACTGGTCAGCATCAGGGAGATACCCTATGGCCTGGCAAAACTATACAACCTGGAGCAATTTTTCTTTCACGAAACGTATTTAAATCTTGATCAAATTCAATCGCCGGTGCAAAAAAACAAAATGGCGGAAAAAAAAGATGGCCGCCATACAAAATTTTGTCGATTTTGGAAGAAGCCCGTTTGGGTAAAAATAATGTATGGGGCGCTTACTCAAAACGTCATGTAGAGTACGGAAATACTTTCTGGTCACCAAAAACTGCTCCGCATCAGAGAGATACTCTACGGCCTGGCAAAACTATCGCACGTGAACCAATATTTCTTTCAGAGCACTTATTTAAATCTTGGTCAAATTCCATAGCGCGTAAAAAAAAAACAAAATGGCGGAAAAACAAGATGGCCGCCATACACAATTTTGTTTTTTCAGACAATGTCTCGCGATATAAAATATACATCGGGGTTGTGATCGGATCGTCATGTTAAGTATGGAAATACTTCCCGATTTTCGAAAACTGCTCCGCATCAGGGTGACACCCTACGGCCTGGCGAAACTATCACACCTGAACCAATTTTTCTTTCACGAAACCTATTTAAATCTTGGTCGAATTTAATGGCCGGTGAAAAAAATACAAAATGGCGAAAAAACAAGATGGCCGCCATACAAAATTTTGTTTTTCCAGAAAATGTCTTGGGGGTAAGAATGATGTATAGGGGTGTGATCGGAACGTCATCTTTGAAAACTGCTCCCAATCAGGGAGACATCCTACGGCCTGGCAAACCTATTGCACCTGGATTTTGTTTGTTTCCACGACACCCATTTAAATCTTGGTCAAATTCTGTCGCCGGTGAAAAAAAACAAAATGGCGGAAAAACAAGATGGCCGCCATACGAAGAGGGACAGTTTCGAATAAACAGGACACGCGAGCTGCTTTAGCAGCGAGCGAACCACGCGAAATCTACTGTAAGTATCTATATATGTGCGTGAGTGTGTATGATAGCAGCTTCCACTGACAACCACATGTGTGTATGTGTGTGTGTGTGTGTGTGTGTGTGTGCGTGTGTGTGTGTGTGCGTGCGTGTGTGTGTGTGTGTGTGTGTGTGCGTGTGTCTGTGTGTGTGCGTGTGTACGTGCGCGTGTGCTCGTGTGCGTGTGTGTGAGTGTGTGTGTGTGTGTGTGTGTATAAACATGTTCATCAATAATAATTGTGATCACTACTAATCATATATTATTATATATCAATATAAATCAGAAAATCTGTCTGTCTGCATCCTTGCTCAGTCTAACCATCACTTAAAATCGTAAAATAAAATAAAATTTTTAACAAAAAAAAACCGACTTCAAACGCAAAACTAAAAAGCAATAAATAAATTTACTTCGCACAAAGTAATTAGTACGTATTTTCAATTAGTTAATTAATTTTATAAATCTGAAGTCGGTGCCAAGTAAATGCTACAACAACCCTACTACAATATCAAATTACAATGTACACACAATATTGTTTAATACATATATCAAAGCAATTACAAAACAATGTCAAACAAAAAATTACAAAACAATCAGTATTGAAAAATATAAGAATCGGTACTTCGTTGTAGCATTTCCTTGGCACCGGCTTCAGATTTATAAAATTAATTAACTAATTGAAAATACGTACTAATTACTTTGTGCGAAGTAAATTTATTTATTGCTTTTTAGTTTTGCGTTTGAAGTCGGTTTTTTTTTGTTAATTTGAAGGTTTAATAACCTTATGATGGGTCGTCGAAAACGTAAACACAGGAGTAGTGACTCGGAAGAAATACTTCGAAAAATAAGGCGTTTAGAACGCCGCCTTCATCATCGTAATCATAATACAAGTGAATCAGAATCGGATGAACGTAAGTACCTAATCATTTATCGTTTACTTTTCAATTTTGTAAATATTAGGTACCTGCCTACATAGGTACCGACCTTGGTATTTTATTCCGCGACGGAAATTTGTTGCTGGGATTAATTCATCCGCATTTTATTATTTTTACCTAATCACCTACCTATCCCGCTGTTGGGTAAACATACATTCGTACTCGTTACAAATGCAGTAAGTTCTAATAGGGTGTATGGTAGGTACACTGTTGGATGCTTTATGCCTACAACATAATTTATGAATTATGTTTATGAATAACCATATACCTACTTACTTATACGATAGGTACTATACACCTTGATAAGTACGATTTACTATTACGGATAATAGACTATAATGAGATTATAGTTGTAATTTTGTTATTTTATCGAGCCGTGATGCGATTACGGCCGACCTAACTTAATAGGTCCCCATAATGTATTGACATTAAAGAATCACAATGCGATTGTGATCATTGTCTAACGTACTATATATATTTTGACGAGTTTAAGAACCACGATGCGATTGTGGTCACTATTTACCTATCGTAATACTTATTGTGTCGTGACGCGATTACGACCAAGTTTACGGATTGGTGTTCGGATATTTTCATGCCGCTGGTTATTCTTGCAGATCATGAATCATACTCACGCAATAGCCGATCAGGAAAAGAGTATGATACAGAACCCAACTTCTCTGATGTGGAACAGTATAGCGCGCAGTCGGTCATTTCGATACCCGAGCCAGAAGCCGCAGCCCTGCCCGTTCTACAAACAGACCCAACACCTTCTAGTAATGAGTGTATGCCTACTGCCGCCGGGTCAGGAGCTTCTGCAAATGCACAGCTTCCAGATGACATATTGGAAGCGTTAGGCGTGTCAAGGGAAAAAGACGAGGTTCTTGGGCCGAAAATAAGAGAGGAGGTATCTAAACGTTGGGGGAAGATTATATTAGAAGGACTGCACAAAGACCAACGACAAAAATTAATGGAGGATATTCTCATTCCGGAAAATTTTCAGTTGCTAAAGGCGCCCAAACTCAACCCGGAAGTAGCCGCGGTTCTCTCGGAATCCACGAGGAATAGAGACAAACGCCTTGAAAAGGACCAAAACTACCTTGGCATAGGAATAGCCGGAATTACAAATTTATTGTCGAATTTGATAGACAAAGAGATGGAAAAGACAGAAATTATAAAGAAACTTTCAGAGATTGGACAAATACTGCTAGATTTACATTGCAAAGAAACATTTTCAAGGAGGAAGCTGATAACGTACAGTTTGGATAAGAAATTCCTTAATATATCCCAGGGGGTTAAGAGAGATTGTTTCCTATTTGGTGAGAACTTGGGTGAAAAAATTCAAGCATCTAAGACTGTGGAAAGGTCTGGACTACAAATCAAGAGGACTTTCGAGTCTCAACCTAACACCTCGCGCTCAAACCGCACGACGCAGCCCCGTCAGGGAAACTCGCGTGGCCCACCCAAACAACAGACATGGAAAAACAGACGGGGTGGGCCCAGGACTCAGTACTCGAACCAAGGTCCGCCGTCACAGGCGAGGCAGCCGCCACAGGCGGACCGGTATGCGTCAGGGACGGACCGGTATGCGTCAGCGACGAAGTCGAACACCAGGACGACTCCCAAAGCTCGTTGAAGGTAATAAAACACGCAGGCAGATTACAACATTTCTTACACGATTGGCGAACTATTACCAATGATCCACTTGTATTGCAATACGTTACAGGATATAAAATCCCATTTAATCGACCTGTCGTACAAACTTACGAGCCAAACGAAACTCTTTTTTCCTCTTTAGAGTTACATAATCTAAATTTGGAATTGACTAAATTATTACTGTCCGGGGCTATCGTCAAATGTCGAGATGTACCTGGTCAGTTCATTTCTAATATATTTTTGACCCCTAAGAGCGACGGTACTTACAGATTTATACTAAATTTGAAAAAATTAAATAAATTCATTGACTCCCAGCACTTTAAAATGGAGGATATACGCACTGCTTCAAAATTAATTTCTCAATTTGATTATATGACTAGTATAGATTTGAAAGAAGCGTACTTCTTGATCCCGGTTCATTTTTCTCACCGTAAATACTTAAGGTTCAAATTTAAAGGTCAAACGTACGAGTTCCAGTGCCTCCCATTCGGCTTGTGCTCAGCTCCTTTAGTTTTTACTAAACTTATGAGACCCGTAACGACTTACTTGAGAAATAAAGGCCATTTACTTGTAATCTACTTAGATGACCTATTATGTATTGGCGACTCATTTGAAAGCTGTACTCAAAGAACCAACGAGACCGTAAATTTATTAAATCGTCTTGGTTTTGTTATCAATTATAATAAAAGTAACTTAAACCCTAGTCAACAGAAGACATTTTTAGGTTTTGAGTTAGACACAAATAAAATGGCATTACAATTACCTACATCTAAACGTCAAAAAATTCTTGACTTGACCGTAAAAATTTCGAATAAGACGTCAATATTGATACGGGACTTTGCGAAATTCTTAGGCTTACTTACCTCGATATGTCCGGCTGTAGATTATGGCTGGGTTTATACCAAACGTTTCGAACGGGATAAATATCTGGCACTCCAGTTATCAAATGATAACTATGATAGACGAATGAAGCTAAACCATAATTTACAGCCAGATTTTACATGGTGGAAAAGCAATATAGGACATTGTATTATGCCAATTCGCAATTATCAATATGCTCTCGAAATTTTTACCGACGCGTCTTTAACTGGATGGGGTGTTGCGTGTAACGGGGAGCATTCCGGTGGTTTTTGGAGTTCATATGAGTCCGAAAATGCTATAAACTTATTGGAACTAAAAGCTGCATTCATTGGCCTAAAATGCTTCGCAAATAATGTTCATAACAAAGAAGTTCTGCTAAGAATCGATAACATGACCGCGATCTCCTATATAAATAGAATGGGAGGAGTTCAATACGAGCACTTAAATAATATTACCAGAGACATTTGGAAATGGTGCGAAGAACGGCGGATTTTTGTTTTTGCTTCTTATATAAAATCAAAGGACAACATAGAGGCGGATCACGAATCGCGCCGCACCAATATTGATACGGAGTGGGAGTTATCGGCCACTGCTTATCAAATAATTGTAGGTACATTAGGTGATCCAGAAATCGACCTCTTTGCGTCTTTCTTAAACGCTAAATGTTCGAAATATGTATCCTGGAAACGTGACCCACACGCCTTTAATATTGATGCGTTCACTTTAAACTGGAGCATGTACTTCTTCTACGCCTTCCCGCCATTCTCGCTAATTCTCAAATGTCTCCGAAAAATCAAAGACGACAAAGCCCTGGGAATAATGGTGGTACCATATTGGCCGAGCCAGCCCTGGTATCCACTTTTTGTCTCATTACAATGCTCAAAACCGGTTTATTTTCCACCTAAGGATGATCTATTGATGTCTCCTTTCAGGACTCGACACCATCTCTGGCGGAGCCTTACCCTGGTATCAGCTCGCTTATCAGGGAGGCATTCTCACGTCAATCACTAGATCCAGATACTATTAATATTATGACTTCATCTCTTTCTAAAAATTCATTGAAACAATATAACACGGCATTATCAAAGTGGTGGAACTTTTGTAAAAATCACGAGATTACTGATTGTTTATTAGTTTCTATACCGACAGTTTTAAAATTTCTTACCATTGAATTTGAATCCGGGGCTAGTTATTCGACTTTAAACACATACCGGGCAGCACTTGCCCTTATACTGGGAAACCAGTTTAGCACAAGTGATATTGTTATTAGGTTTTTTAAGGGCGTTTATAAACGTAGACCATCTTTTCCTAGATATCAAATGACATGGGATACTAATTTGGTGTTGAATTCCCTCGCCGACTGGTATCCGAACTTAACTTTGTCTTTCGATAACTTATGTAAAAAGTTAGTAGCTCTGCTCGCATTGTCAACGGCACAACGAGTACAGACGCTATCGTTGATTCGATTATCCAACATTAATATTATTCACGGATGTAAGATCGAGATACCAATCGTCGACTTAATTAAGACATCGGCTCCCGGCAGACCACCGCCATGCCTTGTAATACCCTTTTTTAATAATAAGTTAGAAATATGTCCAGCAAAAACGTTGATTGACTATTTGGACGTCACAAAACCCTTTAGAAACGTTCAGAAAACGGATAGACTGATTCTCACTTCCAAGAAGCCATACCACAACGCGAGCGCTTCCACGATCAGTCGCTGGATCAAGCAAGTGCTCTCTGAAAGTGGTATAGACACGAGCGTGTTCTCGGCGCACAGCGCGCGCCACGCCGCTACCTCAGCGGCTGATCGTAGAGGTGTCTCTATTGAGGTGATCAAAAAGACTGCCGGTTGGTCAGGCGACTCATTGGTATTCGGGAAATTCTATAATAGACCACTATTAATAAATAATGACAATGTTTTTGCTGAAGCAATATATAATTGTGATAATCTCAGTACCTAATTGAATTGTTCCTTGTAGCATGTAAATAATACGTACCTACTCGTATTTTGATTAAACGGTTGATTTACCAAGTTTAGTTAATATTTTCACTGTACTAATCCTTTTACACACAAAAAGAAGATTGGCTATTTCTTAAAAACACTCTGAACATCTACCTGGTGAATGTAAATCTCGAAGATGCAGCGACGTAGTATAATTGAAGGTTAAACAAACTTACCTAAGTGAAGTTTGACCGTAATTATACGAGTCGCTGCATCTGAAGAGATTTACACACCCACCCGCCCCTATTTTAGTTTCGTAAAATAGAGCCCTGTAACCTGTATTTTTGTTTTTTATGAAATAGCACTCTGAAAAAATGAAAACAAGGGGGTGCGGGGCGCGGGACGCGGGGCCACACGCGGGGTTGGCGGGTGGCAATAGGAAGACAGTTCCCGCTTGTTTTTTAAATTCTAGCTCTAAATATGTGTTCGGTGCCTGGTACATTGAGGAGTGGACTACCTGGTGAATGTAAATCTCTTCAGATGCAGCGACTCGTATAATTACGGTCAAACTTCACTTAGGTAAGTTTGTTTAACCTTCAATTAGTTAGTAAGTACCTAACTTAAAAAGCAGTCTCCATTAGATTTGATGTTAAGTACCTACTTACCTCTAATATTTATTTTTCATAAAATTAATAAAGATCTTATTCAAATGATGTAAGATTAATTTAATAACAAATTTGGTTACGGTGTTTTCAGACATTCAGTTTTAGTGGAAAGTGATTTAATTCCTAATTAACTTTGTTATTGGAAAATCCTCTTGACCTTTTAAGAATGAAGGTACCTACCTAAGTATATGTTTTTTTTTGACGTGACTTATTGTAGATTTGCCGCAGATGGCATTAAATACTAAGCCAGACAAACAAGTATTTGAAATAAGTGTAGGTAACATTCATTTAAAACAGTTTTTTTTTAATTAATTTAACATACAATGCATACATAAACTCAAGCCTATTTCCCACCGGGAAGCAGAGACTATGGAATTCCATTTGCTTCCATCCGGACACACCTCTTGCTTCCACCACATTTATCAATCGTTTCATACACGCATGCCGGTTCAGAGTAGATCGTACTCAACCTTTTCTAAGGATATCTCCAATTTGGTTGATATACGTCCTTCTAGATCTTCCTCTGCCAGCCCTACCATCAACCTTCGTTTTGTATACAACTTTCGTAATCCTATTATCTTTCATCCGCTCTACGTGCCCAAACCAACTTGACATTCCCTTCACAATCTTAGGCACTATAGTCTACTGTCGTATATAGTAATTAAGTATTTTAAAATAACAAATACATTGGTATATAAAATCAAATTCGGTATTTCTAAAGGGGCGAGGCAGAGGCTACACGTATTTAGAAGGCAATTTGCAGCAGTTGCAGCCATTTTGGATTCGAAGTCCAAACTGTTCTCACATGGATATAATGAACCAAGGGACAGGCAATCAGCTCCTCGCCTATAATAATCGTACATCATATTGCAATTATTGAGTTATTAATTTATCTTAAGTGTACTTACTACCATTATAGACGGTGATACGGCTCACCACCGATGTCGTTGGTCTGACAGAAAGCTCGGTGAAATGTGGGTACTTAGTTCATAAAAAAATAAATACGATAAAAATGTATGAGGTGATGTCCCAGCGCTCTCATTGCGCGATTTGTTGTTTATAAAACACCGCCTTGGATTAAAACGAACGGATTTACGTCACGTACGTAGTCTGGAGGCTTTTGAAAGCTTACAACAGAACACGAAACTGAATTTGATCAAACGTTACTGACTGAAATGTAAATAATTATTATATATTTCGAAGGCAATATTAAGTGGCGGTGAGGCGACTGACACATACGTATCTATATTGATATATAATATATACATATTTAATTTGACGTGTTATTAAAAGTCACGTCCCTGAAACTGCGTTTCGCACCGCTGTAAGGCTGGTATGTACGCACCCTGTACGCTGTAAGGTACTCGTATGGGCGCCTATTGGGCGGGCTGGCTCACTGCAAGATAAGTGAGAACCTTCTCGTATTAATATATTTGTTGTTTACTTAGACTTCAAATTCAATGTTTGGTTCGAAACTGTGTGACACCACAGTATTCGTCCGTATTGGAAAAGGCACATCTAGTAGCGCCTGACCTTAATAGATTCCGTGCTCCGTGAGACTGATTCACGTTGACATTCGGAATCAGTTCAACGTTAATCATTTATTCATTCATTCTCTCTCGCAACAATCAAATCCGTTCTTATACTTTATTTGATTTTGAAAAATTTCCCCTCAAATATTTCGAAGTAAAATTACAGTTGTAATTTCAGTTGAAATAACGCGAGAAAAGAACAATCCGAGTTCACAGGAGACAGGTTTAGAACTTCAGCTAATGAATATGTATACACAAACTCTATGTACCTATATACATAGAGTTTGTGTAACTATCTTTAGAACATCGGTTCTAAAGATAGTTACGAGTAACATCATTCCCTAAAATTTCTTAAGATTTGCAGTAATTAAAGTTTGCTAATGAAGAAATGGACGATTTACGTTGAACTTTGAGATAGTTGTGCCCTAAAATGTAAGAGCACACATTTGGTTGAGGGTACGTGAGGGTGTTCTAAACTGGCAAGAAGGAATGATGATTAATATGAGACTGGTAAAAGCGAAAGTGGTGTGACAGGATCGCAGTGAATGGAATTCCGTGGTCACTGCCTCTGCTACTGGAAAACAGGTGTGATCTTAAAAATGTATATGTCGCAGGAATATGATAAAAACGGGGATTTAATAATAATAATAAAAAAGTTTATTTAGGTAAAATCTACGACACAAATATACATTTACAACATTAAAATATACACACATTAACATTTTTTTATATCAATATTTCTTTGTATTACACACACCTGATTATCATAATTATGTAGGTATATCTTACCAAATAAACCTTTAAAATACCAAAGAAAAATTATTTTTGTCATTTCACTGAACCAATTTAGGGATTTGTTCAATTCGCTAAATTTGTTTAGGGAAAGGATAAAATCGAGTTGTTATTTTAACATCCTCCGTGATTTGATCAAATCCCTTAGGGAATTGATCAAATCTCCGTTTTTATCATATCCCTGCGACATATACATCTGTTTGAAATTGTTAGCGTCGAGCTCTATCTTAATCACACCTACTTGTAAATTTAATCATAGTAGGTATTGAAATTAAATTATCTCATCAACCCGCAGCGTGGTGGAGTATGCTCCGTACCCACTCCGGTTGATACAGGGGAAGCCTGTGCCCAGCAGTGGGACGTATACAGGCTGTTTATGTTATGTTACGTATAGGTACAAACATAGGCAGAGCCTAAGGTCGTCCGAAGGAAGTTGCGCAGTAGCTTTCAGGTTAACTAAAAAATATATTTGTACTCAAGAACACGTATTAAATTTATAACTCTCTTTTTGAATGGTCGTATAAATGTATCCCGCAAGACATATTTATTTCGAAATAGACATCTATTAACAAGATATACTGCACGGTATTTTGCACTACAATTTGTTATATATTAATGTGCTACAGAATGACTAAATGAATATATTTATTTTGTTTAGGTACTAAAATATATTTTATTGCTATGTGTATAAAGATAGTATTTGTAGAGTGTGTTTACTGATTGATCAAAGGTCGTCCTCAAACGGACGGAAGTTAGTCCTTTTATCCAACTACGGAAGGACTAGTGACTGTTTTATAGACTTTAACTTGCCCAGTGATTTCTTTATCTATTTGACTGTGTTCGATGTTTTATTGGACTTTCGTCGCGAATAGCGCGGAATTTCGCCTTTGGCATTATTTTAAACAATAAAGAAGCTACTGGAATTATAATATCGGGTCTTCAGCGCTGCCCATTTGTCCGGCCAAGTAGTTAATGCCATCTGCGGCAAATCTACAATAACGTAAAAAAAGGAATTATAATGCGATTACGAAATCGGGTGTCGTTAGCAGTGTCAAAATCACTTGAAGATAACTTTCAGACACTTTTGACCCTAATCTAAGATAAAAATTTAAGGAACTTTATAATGAGAAACCTTTCAAACTCAGTATTTTAGCAGTTGTAAAAGGGATTTTTCCCTACAATATTAATAACGTTGCAAGGTTGTAATTCATTCGTTATCTGAAGAGTTTGATGTGCAAACTGTTAATCTATTATCTATCATTAGCGTTAATATAAAGGGCGGTGTCTGATGGAAAATACCAACATTGCTAATAAAATTTACGGGCTGATAACCCGACTAATGTCGTTAATGCTGGTGGCAAAAGGTGGTTCAAGGTGTTCAGACGTTAATATTTACTATTAAGTACACAGACAGATAGCTACATTACATTTAACCCTGGACAGAACCCACACGGGGAAAACCAATATTAAAAAATATTATACAAAGAAAAACTTCTACATACATAGAGGTTTTGGTTTGTTTTTCTTTATCTTATAATTTTTAATCTTGGTTTTTTTTGTGTGGTTTCTGTCCTGGGTTAAATGTAATGTACTTACCTGTCTATGTCTCTGGTGTCCGAAAATAATACATGATTTTTTCTTTCTCTCTTAGAGGCACGTCTTTTGCACAATGGCTAATAAGGAACTAATTGCCTCAATATCTGATTTATACGTATTTTGATGTCCTTTATTTAGTTTATTTGTATATTAATAATATTTTAGTTCTTTACTTAAACGATTAGGTACTCACAAGGGGGTGGGGAGAACAACAAGTAATCAGAACACTTGAAACCACTTTTGTCTTAAAGTCCTTATCGTCGATTTAAAGTGAAAAATAAGCACATGTGATTTTCTTCAACAAACCTGGATTTCTTTCAATTAATTTCATTCCGGGTAAAAATTGAGACCACATTTTACCTGCATTAAAACTAGAGTCTTTATTGCAAGGAGTTGTGAACAAATATCACATAGGGATGTGAATTTTCATTAAGGCGGTTACGAGGTTATCACTATAAAGCAACGTTACGTAGATGGATTTAGAGAACAATGTAGCTATGACAGGTGCGTGGCTCGACTGCCCGTATCTGCGTAGATGCTGTGTGACTTGCATCTACGTAGAATAAGTTTAATAATACATATGAGACATATTTGTTGATATAAATAAATTATTATGTATATTTTTTATGTAACCAATCTGGGTGACAGATGATCAGCCGTTACATAAAAGACACATTGTCTGTGTTGGTTTGTCGTATCCCCGAGAAGATAAGCAGCTGAACGCGCCCTATGTTGTTTATTCGTTCCCACTCCAGCATAGATTTATTTTCTACTAGCATGCGTGCAAATAGAGCAACAGGTCATCATCATCATCATCAGCCCACTAACGTCCCCACTGCTGGGGCACGGGCCTTCTCTATGGTTGGATAGGGAGATCGGGCCTTAAACCACCGCGCGGGCCCAGTGCGGATTGATGGTTATTAACGACTGCTAATGCAGCCGGGACCAACGGCTTAACGTGCCTTCCGAAGCACTGAGGAGCTCGAGATGAAAACCTTTTTTTTTTGTGGTCACCCATCCTATGACCGGCCTTTGCGAAAGTTGCTTTACTTCAACAATCGCAGACCGAGCGCGTTAACCGCTGCGCCACCGAGCAACAGGTATCATACAATATAACGTACACTATAAGAAAATTTGGTCGCCAGGTAAAGTAAGGTAGAGTAGGTCCATTTTATGTGTTTTGTTCACATATGAAAATCCTCGGAACATATTTCAGATCATTGTAAGTTGCCCCCACTATGTGTGGGTTGGGTATAAAGTAATAATTAACGTGTAACATGGGTACTGTTAAACTATGACACCCAACGTGATTAAACATAATACGACTTTATAACAACTTCCCTACTACAAACATACATTTACTACATACATTTTCATGAGTTTTGCGAAAGAAAATTCCACTTGATATTAACTCCGAATCATCCCTCTCATTATTCGGTACGGTGTCACTTACACCCTGTATAATACAAAATAAATTATAATTTTAACTGTACCATATAAAGATTCTATACTGTTAACACAACAAAAATACTTCAGAGGCAGAAAAAAACACGTATTCTAGGGAACTTCATAGGTAACAGAAAAGAGAGAAGACGAAAGGAGAGAAAACCTATTTCGGTTCTTATCTTCGCAACCTGTAGTACTTAGAGTAATAGTAACTGGCACCTAGAGAGAGCGTTTAGCAGGTAATTGGATAAGAGAGGAATAAAGACATGAGGAAGTGGTGTTAGAAAAATGAAGCCCAAATTAAACAGTGGTTGTAAACCCCATATAAATAAATAAGCAGACATGTAACCTAACAAAACATTTAGGGTGACACAAGTAAAAGCTTAAGGGGGTTTTTGTTAATGGTGTTTCTAGAACAAACATGCAATAATGGAACACTGTAAGAAGGGGCATGTAAACAATAACATTTTAATACTTACAACTTATACACGTCACGGAAACTACAGCCTACATATATCTATAGGCTAGTCAATCAACCGGAAAAAGAGAATAAAACAAAGAACCTACTCGTAAATATTACTATTATAATGATTATAATGATGTAGAATTTACCGATAGATATAGGAAAGCGCAAAAACATATCTATGGATTATCGATTAGTTTTTTCTATGGATTTGCCAGATAATTCATTTACGTTATTTGAGTTTGTTCAGTTTTACAGACGCCAAAATGTTGACAAGTTTTTCGACTTATCACCTAATTAATAATGTAGACATTTACATAGTCAGGGTCAGTCGAGAGCATCTATTGTTGCTATTTTATAAATTTTCTTTTTTTAAAACTTCACTTAGACAGTGTTCTATTTAAGTTCAGAAGGTTCAAATTCAAATTTATCTTTATTAAATAGTTACACTTTGAATAGTCAACATTTACATAACGAACGTCTCAGCCGCCTAAAACTACTGCAGCTTCTCACAACCTGTATAGCCGAGGAAAAGTAGCTGCAAGAAAAACCTCGATACAGCCCCAGACGTTCTTAAAAAAAAAAGGAAATATTGTTACACAATTCCGTAATTTGGCTGCCTAATATCAGTTCCCAGAGAGTTAATCCCATGGATATCTCCTAATAATCACAAATTATAATATACGTATATATATATATACTTATTTTTTTAATATCTATTTAATCATTGTTTTAAAACTGTTCAAAGGTAAAGTCTTAGTGATGCTTACCTGGGTAATCAACCAGCTCTGGTCAGTGGGTTGGTTGTATTCTGTTACCGAGTCCCAACTGCCATGTAGATTCAGTCGTGATCGAAATCAGCCGCAGGAGAGACGCTCGCTGCGTCCCTAACGCTCCTAACTTCTTTCCTCACATTTTTCTCGGACGTTATAACTTTTAAAACTTGTGCTTTCGTGGATAAAAAGTTGTTTACCCCTGGATTTACGGTGAGTTATTAAAAAATAAGTTTGGAGTAATTGTAAAATATTTTGAAATGTTAAAATGTTGATTTGGAATTTTGTGAAGTATTTAAAGTTTTTTTAAAAACTAGTTTTTTTAAAGATATTATAATATAGTTATAATATAGTTTAGGACTGGACGGTTGATTATACTAATTTTATTTTTATTCGGGTAGAAAATATTCTCCAACAGGTTGTTTTATTTCAGTGAGTTTGTTTACTGTCGATTATTCAGTTTATTTAATGTGACAATTTTTACACACCATTGGTCTTGGTTAAATTAAGGCTCAAATTCCAAGCAAAAAATAATACAACAATGTTTAACCGGTACAATTGAAAATTAATATCTAATCGGTGTAATGCCAATATGAAACATTCCAAAATATGTACAAGTATAATTAAATAGGTAAAAATGTTTGTTCAGCGTAGTTAGAGTGTTTGTTGCAATAAAAGTTAATATAAACACTAAAACCGAGATAACGCTATTACACCATTAAACATATATTTTATAATATAAATAACGGTACTTCTAGAAAAATGTGCATTTATTTCACTTTAAAATATAAATGTAATGTTCGGAATACTTATGTCTTTTTTATTCGAATCTTAAAATAGGCAAATATTTTGATATTGCGATAGTAATAAAATCGAATATTAAGCCGTATATACACTTAAGACACTAATTTTCCCTTCTATGGAATTTATTGAAAATACCATAGAAGGGAAGACTAAGAAGAGCTTACATGGAACAGATTAAAGAGAAGGTGGATAAGGAATTTAAGGAATTGGCCTTTGATAGACAAGAATGGAGAACGCTACACCGACAAGAGCGTGGCTCTTAAATTAGTGATGGTGAAGCCGTATATACACCTTTATATATTCCAAACATCCTGCGACAATCTGTCTACCATCATCCATTTACATCGCGCGTCAGAACATTAAAGTCGTGATAAGTTTATTTTACAATCCGCTGAAATGACTCGATCACGTAAACACCTTGATAGGTGCCGGAGTATTTTATGTGTCTATAATACAGTACAGAATAACATATTAATAGTTAATAGTAAATCAAAAGGATATAACAATCAGGAAATAGTGATTATTATGCCTTTATAAATCTGTTGTCGATGGTCGCTCTTTCCAAGAAGTGGAGCGAAATAGTATTGCTTGCTCAGTTAGTAGGACGTGTTTTTGTTAGTTACATTTCGAGGTCGTTTTATGTTCATACTTACCTACTAAATTCTAAATTATTTACTCATATAATGTTACAGCGATATATAGGCGAAAATATATTCGGTGTTATGTCATTTCTTCATTTCTGCGAATAAGCTATTTGAGAATAAAATTCAGTTTCAAATTTTGACTCTGGTTCTTTTAAATAATAGGCAAATAAGTAGTATCGAAAATAGGGCAAAGACTAATCTGTGTACATTTAGAAAATTAAATGTCAAGCGAGAACAAACAAAAGTGCATTACTTATCCGAGGTACTAGATAACTGCCTACTTTTCTTTGGCAGTTTTTGTTTTTCTGGTATCTGAATTTTCATTTTCAAAAAAAAAGTAAAATATTAAATAGGCGTACATAATAAGGTATATTCAAGGTAGGTAAACGATATCTGACAAAATCAGATCAATGAACACTAAATCGAGAACTTGTTTTTTTGCATTAATATACCTAATAGGCTAGTTTCCAACCAGTTAAATCAGTTACTTTTTATTAAACGTCAAAACACGAAATTACTATGGAATTTGTTTGAAAAAGCACATCGTGACGTCATAGAAAAACTTATTATTACGTTATCTTGTTTAAAATTCATAAATAAGTTACTTAAATAGAAAAAAGAAATTGTTTTAGTTAGTTTTAGATGTGTCTTTATTTAGTAATCAGAATGTCATAATAAAATTTATCTTGAACCTAGTATACGACCTAATTTAATCTTAGATGGTCAAAATTGTATTACATTACTTATCTAAAGAAATTCTAAGAAAACATTTATAAACACGTAAATTATTTGTGTAAAAAATTACTCGTTCCTCACATTTGTTACATTACATACAAACAATAAAATAAAACAGATATTTCAAATAAAATGCAGAGAAATAACCCTTGCGTAAATAAAAAATGTTGTGATTGCTTGTTTCTTTTTTATGACTTTTTATTTTTAATATGTAATAAATATTTCAATTTTCCAATGAAAGCTGTCACGTGTTAAGAATTACAATAGGCTGGATTTATAAGTACTTAATATAGATACGTGTGTGGGTATGGCTTACAAAAGAACCACCCTTCCATCTACAACACATCCGTGTTGAAAATAGAGAAAGTATTTTAAAATACATTGTCATAAAAATCCACGTGAAGTTAATTGTCAACGTGCTTAACATTTTTACAATAGGTTTACTTGCGTACGGTCTGAAATAAGAAGAACTAAGAATATTTTACGCTTAGCTTTCATGTTCATACAGTCTTACTAACGAGGTCATATCGTGGACTTATTATACGAAATATAGGTTCACCATATAGTTATACAAATACTTCAGAGTAATGACTTAAGTTTTTGAATTAAAACAGTAGGTATAACTACATAATTATATGAGTTACTTGATGATTTCATCCATTTAACGTCGTGAGCAAGAGCCGTGGTAGCCTAGTTAGAAGAACGCTTAAAACTCATTGTAATCATTTTCGAATTATTCTTCGGATTCATGTTTGCAACTGAAAATATTATGTGCTTAGCGGTGAAGGAAAATATCATGAGTAAACCCACATATCCGAGAAATGTGTTTTCGGAGATATGTGACCCTACCTGTAATTGGGCTGTTTTCTCTTGGGACTGGAAAGCCAGACAGGCAGTCGCTTCTGTAAAACCCGGGACCGTTAAACCTTCAAGATAAGTAAAAGTACACTGTGGAATACGGGATAACGCTAGGAGATGATGATTATTATGTTATATACCTATAGGAGTAAATAAATATCTATAGGTACTTAATGTTGTTAATACCTCAGTCTTCTTAACCACCTTTTGAAATGATGTAGAATCATTGAAACCAAATTATTTTCATTTTATTGTACTTACCTACCTTTTTATATATACTTGGCCGGAAAAATCGGAAGCATTGAGGGCTCTCTCCGGAAATGATTTCCACAACAAATGTTAACATGGTAACAAATTGTGTTATTCGTTTGTTTTTTGAATTCCCATTGTTTTTCATTTCTATAACAAATGTTGCTGGCAGATGTGGAGTCGTAAAAATCCGTATGGCGAGCCAAATAGGCCTTACTTGTATTTTTTAGCAGAATTTAGGTAGACACAGAACTTGCTGGAATAAAATGTAAATTGGAGATATTGTATGTTAGTTAGAAGGACGCTCGAGTGTACACTACCGAAGTCCATACTATTCTGACGATTCGATTTTTGAGGCACAGAGGCGACCAATCAGCTCGCGACAAGAAACAGTTCAGGACCCCGATACCGACCACGCCGTCGCGGACGACGCTTTCCCTTTTCAGTTTCTTTACTAATAAGGAGATTTGGCATGATCAAAAGTCTGTCTGTCACTCAGGCTTGGCAAGTGTGAATACGGCCAATAGACGACTCTATCCGTGATTGCTTAATTAGGCTGACTGCTACAAACGCAAATAAGCTTTCCAAGTAAATAAATGCTGTTCGGACCGAAATCTATCGACTGGAAACAGCTTTAGCTAAGATAATGTAACACCACTATTTTTCACTTTTCCTACGGAATTTTGGGGTTTTTGTAGTAAGTAGTTAATACTCAAAGTGTATGTTTTATTCTGCTGAATTATGCTTTCAAACTGACAATACTTACCTATGTGATATAGGAGTAAGGAACGACGATTATCGAGTGTCGAGAATCCCGTAAATGGGAGCCTTTGATGATGATATCAAGTTGATTAAGTATATCAAACTCACAATACTGTGTATGAGACGAGTCGGAATAATCGGGGGATCATCCCTTTCATTTAATCTCGGCAATGCTATAAATACGTATTAAACCGGTATTTTGTATTTATGCAACGTATTATATTCCCGTACCGTATTGACCTCTGTATCTCGATATGGGATTTTTGAGATATTGAACATTTCTTCTCTCGTGTACGTTGTGATATCACTGACTGATCTCCTCATCCTATGTGTCAGAATTATTATTGAACCGCCTAAGACCTCTGATATGGCTCGCGTAATGACTACATAACGTGGCTTGAAATAATTTTATCTTTCCAACAATGAAGTGGTTTCAGCCTGCAATGGGATTCGAACCCAGGACCTCCAGATCGTGAGCCCGAAGCTCTATCACTATACCACAGATGCCGTTTTATTTTATTTGAACTAGCCTCCGTATCTTGTTGCGATAAATGAGTCAACGCTGTTGGCGACGCGAAAAAGAAACTAACTATATTAAATCGATTAAGTCAATATAATGTTGTTAATTATTATGGTTGAAATTGTAATTATGGTATTCACAGAAACCAGGCATTTTGATAGTAGAATGTCATAGTAATATGCATGCTTCACAGCAGGGATGTTATGGATATGAAATTTCGGATACGGATTGGATACGGATATAAGAATGGTTATTATACCGGATACGGTTACGGATAATAAATTATTTCGGATTATCCGTTAGTTTCGGATAATTTCGGTTACGGATATTATTTTTATAAGGAATTTCAAAAGTAAAATACAAATGGGTACCTAATAAAGTGGTTTTATTTATAACGATAAGTTATATATTATGTTATGACGACAACACAAACAATGCGCGTGGCTTGTGTGTTGGCACTGGCAGCGGCCAGCCGATCAAAACGTGTCTGAATTAAGCTCCGCCCCTATCCAATATTATCCGAAACTTTTATTTCGGATTCGGTTACGGTTACGGATGTTTTTGTATATCGGATATCCGATAGTTTCGGTTACGGTTACGGAGCTCCCTAACATCCCTGCTTCACAGTTGATTAAATTCGAAAATTGATGAAAGAAACCTTTCAACATTAATACAGATTCTTTGAATTAATTAATTAAATATACGTACCAAGTACGCGGATCTGAAAGCTGCATACGTGTTTGTGCCCGTGGCTTTTGAGACTGCAGGTCCTTGTGGTAGTGAGGCGAGGGAATTGATCAGGGAGACCGGCCGGAGACTCAATGTCAGAGGGGGTGACCGTAGGTCTGCGTCTTACCTGGTCTAACGCCTATCAGTGGCTGTGCAACGGGGCAATGCCGCTAGTGTAATGGGTTCGTTTGGACCACCTCAGATTCAGAACACTTAAGCGCCAAGTTGGATGTGGCGAAGTTACGTATGTTTCTGATTATTTGAGAAATTGCATTCTTTTATTCATACGTATACACACATACATTCATAAGATCACGCCTATTTCGTTGGGGTAGGCAAAGACAACGGAATTACACTTTTTACCACCCAATATACATGTACAGTCATGAGCAATATAATGTACCCACTTTAGGACTCTGTCGCTCTAACATATTTGACATTTAGTGAGACTTACAGTTCAATTTGTCAAAAAAGTTAAAGTGACATGGTACCAAAGTGTATACATATTAATGCTCGTGACCGTACAAAGTGAATTTCATTTGGCTCGGTTAGATTAATAGATAATAGGGGTGAACCTATTGCTATTAACCGAGCACAAGTCATGGATGCCGCGTGATATCAATTATCTATGATTCAAACGTGAATTCAAACTCACAAAATACCTCCAGTGCCTTAGAGCAAGGACGTAATATATGATCCCGACGACCCGATTACTCTAGCCATAGAGGCAGCCAATCAGCTCGCGACACCAAACACTTCAGGACCCCGATACCGACCCCGCCGGCGTTGGCGACGATTTCCCTCAATCAGCTCTTATCGCTATGGACCCACTAGGGTTGATTAATTCTTTTCAATATTTTTCCTGTCAAACGACGCCCTGAGCCGAGGTTCGCGCTCAACTGGGCACCCTAAGGCCTGTGTCTTAAATGTTGTACCGGCTGAGAGCCTTCAGCGCTCCCCATTTGTCCGGCCAAGTAGTTAATGCCACCTGCGGCAAATCTACAATAAGTCACGTCGCACTTTCAATCCAGTTGTTTAAAATTAATGCGATTAATCAAGGTGATCCAAAGATTGGTTTCTAGTACCTACTCATATTCATATTTTTTACCATAAACCACATTTTTATAGCATTTTTTATATATATTTCTATACATATTTTGTAATATATCATGGCAGTAATTAATGGTAAATTGGATCAACATACGGTCGTTAAACATTACTTTGCATATTTTTAACTGGTGACAATCGGTAAGTACGTGAATTTTTACTGTTTAATTACCGACTGAATAAGTAAGTAATTAACATTATTTTGCATTGGTCAGATTTCCAAATAATTATGAAAATCACTTTTTCTGAGTTTGTTAATATGCTGTGATTGATTTGTTAGCTAAAAGCTTTTCTCATCGATCAGAAGGACAACAAGTACCGACCGTAAAATGCACCAGATCTTTCAAATTTGTGAAGGTTTGTATTATTGATATTCCATGAGCAATAATATCAACTCGTAATAGAAGGTTTGAGAGAAATTAATGGTAGGAACTGGCGATCGGACCCTCAATAATTTAAAAGGGACGGGTTGCTCTTGCAATTTTCACAAAGTACTACGATTTAAGAGGGTAAGTATTGGCATTCAAGATGCAGTTCAAAGGAACTGAAGACATTCGTACTTCTACAAACACAAACTAAATTCGTTGCAGATAAACAAACTTTATATTACTTACGTATATAACAAATAAACAGACAGATCGAAAAGAGCGTATTATTCGTTTGAAAATATCATTTTATTGATGCGAGTTTTCAATGAGGGACTTTCCAGATGAAGTTCTTTGAAAATCGCATAGATGGTGTTATTGAGTTTATAATGCTGACTGTATGGCTAGTGGACCAAAGTAAAAAAAAAAAAAACGAGGATGTGTTAATATTCTCTTTGGTCATAAAGTATTTGTTTTTTATGGACTTTGAAGTGGCTTTTCGGCGGGAAACGGGAACGGGACAGTTGCTTTCTTCATTGAGTAATCTAAATAATTAATACGAAGTGGTGTTTTGTGGTTAATGATCGCATTAAGTTAGTCGGAAGACATTCGCGAGTGTTATTATATTGGAGTATTCAATGAACAAAGTGTATCTGCCTATTTTCGCTTCGTGCCAGGAAGCCGCTTCATAACTCGAAAGTTTATGCGGACTTTTGAGTTAATTCGTTTGGGGTTCGGAGTAGGAGTCTACTCCGAGGGTGGGGGCTTAGGTTTCATCATCATCACCTTTCATCATTTCATTAATCATCAAGAAAAAAAATACGTCAGACATGGCTGTATGGGCATAGTTCCCTTTGCCTTACCCTTCGGGGAAAACCAAAAAAAAAAAGGACTTTGAAGTTTTGACAGAAGATCTGGCTGCTACATTTGAATTCCGGTACTCTTTGACCACTTGGCTACATTATTTGGACATTGATTTTGCTATACGCAAAGGTCCGGCTGTAACAATGTAGAATTCTGAGTAATTTAAATAACCATACAACTTCTGAAACTGAACAACGCCATCTATGTGATTTTTAGAGAACGTAAGCTGGTAAGTCCCTCATTATAAAACTTAAACGAAAAATGATTAATAATGAATCCATTTAACTATTATTAATACAAAAGAACAACAACAGCATTTCCAACTTGAAAATTAATATCAGGAGAGTAACTGGCCTACCTACTAGTTATCGTGACGTAATTCATGATGGCGTTTTGACAGGAAATCGAATACGATTTTATCGATGTAGCCTGTAGTACGTATGTAGATAATCGTAGTAGGTAACTTGAGTATTCAATACGAGTCTGATAACGTCTGTAGTATAGATAATAGTAAAAGTTATAGCGTTTTTATTAGCTAAAAAACCCGCGGTTTATTCTTACTGTGTATTCATTCTGTAGATAAAAATAAACGTTATTAACTTTTAAAAGTAGAGTTATGAATGCTTGCCATAGAATAAAACTTGGACTGTAGTCCATGTGACGTTGGATCAACACAGTGCGACATCAAGTCGATGCTATGACTATCGAAAGGGAGACATGCAAGAAATTCGACGAAATAACATCTTCAATAATGACAAACCTTTGAGAAAAATGTTTCTTTGAAAATTAGATTTATTGTTTAATATCTATTTACGTCTGTCTGTCAAGACCTTTTTCTCGGAAACGCGTGGAGGTATCAGTTGAAATCTTTGTTTATTTGCAACGACGCAACGCAAAGAGGGGTATTATAAGTTTATTCGTTTGTCTATGTATCGAAGCTCCAGAACGGATGGTCCAATTTAGATACAGATTTTTTCATTTGGTTAGTGGTATAAGCAAGCAGGTTCTTAGATATGATTAAAGGTTCCAGGTGGTCATAGGAACTCAACAATACAATGACGCAAATCCCTTGAGTTCGGGCTTGTTTAATGAGTTTCGATGAGCACTTTGGTCCTAGGTTGTTGGTATTCAGCATCTGATGATGACCATATAGGTGGTCATAATATAGGAATTTGACATTCAAATTACGCAAGACCCCCGAGTTCGAACTTTTTTGATTTGTCTTGTTGAGTTCTGGACCTAAATGGTTATTGGTGGTTGGCATTGAATCTGATAGTGACCAGATGACAATTTGTGCAGAACCATCGGTGCGCGAATCAGACTCGCACTTGAGGGGCTTTTTATATTCTGGTTGACATATTTATAATAAAGCATTTTTCCTTTCTCTAACGTAAAATATTAAAACAATTTTGACGTACTTACTTACATGTTTATATATATTTGACAAACAGCGGCTGTTTAATTTTTCTGATTTTGACTTGAAATGAGGATTTCGTAAACACAACCCTTGTTTTATTTATAGAATGTGTCAAATACTGGATATATTAAACACAGACACCATAAAAGTATCCTTTTATTTTGTATTTACAGTTTCTTTTAATAGTACTGTTTATATAGCTTGTTAATTTTCTGTGTCTGATCTTCAGGACAGACGAATAGGCTGAAACAGGAACACAAGAGCTTCCATACTTAGTCAGCTATGGTACCTACACAATTGAGTAGATTCCTAGGCTACAAATATCAGATATATTGTCTGGTATTGAATGTGTTCCTCTAGTTATTAAATAACTTGTAATGTATACCCTCATTGGTTTTTAAAAGATGTGTTGCTGTTGCAGTTTCTTGACATTTTTTCTCCTCAGCCATAACCTTGCGAAATGACGTAAATTCAAAAATGTTACATTGACCTTAAACAAGTTTATCCATGATAATTACGTTGAATAAATGATTCTGATTTATGATTTGAGATAAATAATGAAATTATGATTACTAAATAAAGACAGATCTAAAGTTAACAAAAAAACGGTTTCTTTTTTTTATTTAACAAAAAAATTTAAAAAAAATATATATTTTATCACGTTTTTCTGTGACGTCACAGGTTATTTTTCCATATAAATTTCATGGTAATTTAATGTTTTGACGTTTAGTAAAAAGTAACTGATTTGACTAGAGCGAAACTACCCTATTATACCTATGTCCTATTTACTACTACGTTTCATATTTCTTCAAAAAATATTATTTCACCTATTCTAGGACAAACACACAACACACTAACACTAGAGCAAATTTGGGAAGACAGTGGCTCCTGAAATACAGTTTTATACTAGTTTAGGAGTCATGAGCCTTATTTATAATTGTAACTAGTTTAATTTACTTAATAAACTCTCTTTCTTTTTTATTTCTTTCAGTAAGTATGAAATATATTTCTCTACTAAGTATGCCTTGAGATTGTATTGGTAATACAGTATCTGTATCTGATCGCAAAATATAGCCCTAATAACAAGTATGATGTCATTTTTTCGTGGCTTCATATTGTTCGATTAATTGAAATAAGAGGTAGGTACTCGAGACTGAAATTTGGGATTTAAGCTAGTATTAATACACAAACAACAAGAAAATTCTAAAATGTAAAACTTTCACCACCCAACCAAAGACAAATTTTATAATGCAATGGAATTTCAAATATATTGTATAGCAATTGTATTGAACAAGTGAAAAGATAAGTTTGTCGCACCGTAGTTTGATTGACAGCGCTTCGTTACTAGACGGTGCATTTTCATATCAACTCGGGCCTTCTTTCGATGAGGATGCGCAGTCCAGCATAAGTGCCTGTAGCAATCCCCATATTTTACCTAACGTGTAGAGTTTGAGAACTTAGGGTTTGTATAGTTAGAGCGTATAGAATTATATATGATTGGCTCTACATGAGATCTGATGACTTTTTGACATAGCGATCGATATGATTTCGTCTTGATATTATCATTTTACATGAAAATGTTTTTATTGGGATTATATTATAGTTGAACAATGAAGTGGAGTCAACCAACGTCTAAATCCTCGTCTAAAATACTTACGGAAAGTTTAATTTGACCGCAATAATATTGACAGGAAGTGCCGAGAACGATTGATTTGTTATTCAATAGAATTTGTTTTTATAGTCTTTCGAGATATAAGAAGTGACACGTTTTTGATATATTAAAGTTATCCCTTAGGCTGGCTAAAATTTATTGAGTCGTCAAAACGCGCTATGTTAAACGCGTCTCGGTCATAATCGTAATCGTTGTGAAACTCCAACACCCTTTATTCAAATTGGCGAATCATTTCACATACAAACTTAAACATCTTTTTTTATATGCCTTTTTCTTCGCTTGCTGATATAAACCGTTCTAGTAAGTTCTAGATATAACTTATATATAAGGAATTTATTGCTATTAATCAGGCAGCTTGCCTATCGGGTTTAACTAGGTACTGTAATTTGGCTTATCTTCTGACATTTTCTATTTCGATTTCGCATTCTATAGGTGTTAATTTTGAATATTGTAAGACGATAGGGTAAAGTCCGTACGCCCACGATTTTGACGTTAATAATGCCATTCAGTTTGAATATTGTTTCGACACGTTCGATAATATTTTAGAGCTTTACGGACAAAGTCTGTCCCTCTAAACAAATCATATTTTATTTGTACCAATAGTGAATTGGAATAATTCCTTTGATGTCACCTTACGTTGATATATAAACAAGGCTAGCATTAACCTAATCGCTAAAATCAATAGCAAGTTATGGCAAATATCCTTTAAGTAATATCCGATGCATGTCAGTGAAACACTAGGACAATAGAATATAGATTGGAGACAGAAAGTTTCATAAACAACAACAGTAACTGGCGCACGGGATTTCCAAGTATTCCCAAACATGTTCATAATAATAAAGGTTTATGTCATTTGGGAATGAGCTAAATATAAATCTGTGTTTTTGTTTATACTCGATAACCGAGACTTCTTATAGTAACTTTATACCTAATTGGTTTATAACTAAGCTTATATTGAGATCTCAAATTGCGGGAAATGGGTATAAAACAAACTGGTGGTAAAGCTACTTCAACGTAACCGAAGCCATGGGTATCCGCTATTCTTACATAAACCGCACAGCACTGCAAGCATTTTTTTCTTTGTACTTCAATTTATAAAAGGAAGCGTAATCTCGAGAACTACTGAATAAAGCATGCAGTTGTTACTGTTGTGCTCTGCATATCTACAAAGATATATAGGGTAAAAAAAATTGAGATGGGCCGACTCCAGCTCGACTAGACTAGTAGTAGACTAGTCGGCCGAATTTTCGGCCAGTTGTCCAGTTAGTAGGTACTGTGTAAGAAAATATTATTTCTGAACTTGAAAATATACACGAAACAATGATGAACATTATACATAACATCAGCAATTATATAAGTTATTACAAAATAGGTATCAACTAATTACTTGTGCTCGTCACAAAATACTAGAGGTACACGCAGAATAGATATTTTTTATTCTTTCGTATAAATTGGTTTGATTTATGTTAATATTTTTTAAATATTCACTGAGTTTTTATATCAATGATTGAGTCGCTAGTCACTTATCATTTATGTATCCACATTTAGAAAATAATATTCACGAGTTATTTTTATTTACTTTGCAATACAGGAAGCGATTTCGATGAATATGAATCAGAATCAAAGAGTCCGATTGAACGGTTCTCGTTGGAATGGCACCAATTATGTGGAGGGAATAGAAGTGGCTATAACGTAGACAGTTTGGCAATAAGATTGCCTATAACGACAGGCCTATTGTTGAGAAAACGATTCGCTCTTTACGGGACCAAAATTGCGGGAGATTATTAAATTACTTTACTAAAATAGACTTGTTGCTAAGCCCAATCTGAAAGTGATAACTGCTGAATAATCATTAGTTGTATCATTGGGTGGAGCTCGTGCTAAAGTTTACCAGCTCAGTACTCGAGTTTGTATAGTATGAGAAGAAGAAGTGGGTATAATAAATTATTCCAGGTCTTCGTGCATTAACAAGAGTTCAAAAAGAAACATATCACGATGTTTCTGATGTCAAAAGCCGCACAAACCATCTTGGTTTTTGGAACTTGCCCATTCAATAGTTTACAGCCAGAAAAATTTACTCACTGATTTTCATTAGAATCTGTGTTTTTACACCAACATTATTTTTACTATCTGTGTTTACGATCATAATACCTACAGCTATTCTTTGTTTTTTATTGTTACGACTAACACAGGGTCTAATAATAATGGGTTATTCTTACATCACCGTGTCGTTATGCTGAAAAAACGAACAACTTATGTTTTTTTTTAATTAATTATTTTTCGGAACTAATTTAGTACTTGCGCGCCTGAAACCTATGTCCGACAGTCGCCGAACGGTTCACCGACAGAATCATTTATTTGTGGGTGATTCATTACGGGGAAGATCGGCATGGGGTCGCCATGACTGTTATGTTCTCGTTCTTATCTCTTAATGTCAACAATTTGAATAAAATACCAACTTCTTCGGTGATATTATCATGCTTTATGACAAGTCACCTAACAGTAAGGGTATTAAGAATGTCACAATCGTGAGCATTTTAGCGTTCATTTTACCCACTCGGGAAATTGCAACATAAAATAAAAATGCATTTGCAATTTGTACAAATTATAACGCAGTAAAACGAGACGTAATCGCACTATGTTAGAAATTCGGGTTTCAACGTTTCAATTACCTCAAAAGCCATGTCTAGACAAAGGATAATTTAAAAAAAAGCCCCAAGCTTCGCACTGACAATATACGTACCTCTGTTTAGTACAATCAGACAATTGCTTTTGATACTTTCATAGAATAGTACCTAGTAGATGGAGCAAAGAAGGAATAAAATAGTACAACGCCAAAATACACAAAAAGGAACATACAATACCAACATTACAATTAAATAAATGATACAAAAGGCAACCTTATATACGGCGTCTGAAAAGGCATTTCTATTTAAATTCTATACGAACTTTCGTTAACATTGTAATTTTTACTTAGTCGTATTGTTTTGGCAGTTAGTAAATCGTACGCTGATATAGGTATGTTTGAATCTACCCTATTATTGGAGTTTGTACGAGACGGGTACACATAACAAGCGAACTTTGGAACCTTTACATCAAGATTACTTACAGATCTCAATGTGCTCCGTCTAGACTTTGGATAATATTAAAAAATGCTACCAAAGAGTTGGCACGCACGACCTGGCGACACGCCAGAGAGGAACCAATCGTGAGATTAATGTTTGTTTACTTATATCCACAAACAAAGCCGTTAAAAACTCTTTCAATTGAAAATTTAAAGTCCCAAAAAATTCTCGTTTTTTGTAGTTGCGGTATTAGATGGTTAGTAGATAAAACTGTGTATGTAAGTTTCAAATAGGAAGTAGTAGCTAAATCATAGTTCAGGAAAAAAAACTTGTGTTCAAGATTGATGTTATGAAAATAATGTAATAAATGCTTTGCTATAAATTGCGACAATTTCGCTAGTATCTAGAAACTGTGATCAATAAATAAGTAATAATAACTAGAGTCTGGCAACACCTTGATAAAATATAAGCGGCATAATATTTATGTCTGGCGAGTATTTATTCAACTAAAGTCAACAAAGTTTTAATATGGAAAGTAATAAAAGTAAGCGACATGCTCAATACGTCTCTTTAATATTTTAGCTCGTATATGAAATGCAATTTAGTGCCGCAAGAATTTGCCTAGAACTGCAATTAAGCTAGATTAATTTTAATTTAGTTGAAATCTCCATTTGCAAATTGTGCATATTATATTACTTACTCAACACAAACTCACACCCATAAGGAATATGGTAGACGGAACAATCCAGATACTCACAAATACAAAATTAAATCGAAAAAAATCTGACTCCGACGGGACTTGAACCCGCGCCTCTTAACCATTATACATTACTTCTTTACACCATCTGTTACACCACATATTTTTAAGTTTAATTTTATCTTTGCGGTCTCCCTAAGCTGTGAGTGCTATAAAAACAAAAATCATTGAATCCAGATACTTTTCGATTTGTATAGTGACTGGTTTACTCATTGTCTGTGTCTGTACCATAAAGAACAAATGACACGTGAATTCTTCGCAGACTTTTACGCCATACATACTTCCCTCTTCCTCTTCTAATCCTGTTATCGCCTGCTGGGATTTAGGGCTCGAACTTCGAAGCTCGAAGATTCTTCATTTCAATCTTTTGCAACCTTTGTTAAGGGTAACAATATTACAAAGTAGTCACTATGGTACCGTGGTTCACCGGTTTGCCTCTCAAACGGGGATCGCCGGTTCGAGCCCCGGTACCGGACTTGCTTCATTGAATTGTTAGGTGTTTGTGTTTCCAGTGAATTTTTCTGTGTTAGTGTTAGTACTCAGTTAGCTCAACAACTCAACCAACCATTATAGACGGCGATGTGCTTTACCACCTATCACGTTGGTCTAATAGAAAGCTCAGTGAGGTCTGGGTACTTAATTTATCGTGCAATGGATGTACCTACTAAATATGTGAGCTTGTGTTATGTTATATTTACAATATAAGAAAAGAAAATCTTTGACTTTTGAACAATGCTTTCTATAAAGCTTAAAATGTTCCGTACCACAAAAATTGAGCACCCGACACAAAGACCCTTTTCAATTTCTTTCCAATTACAAATTTAATGAAGCAACGTGATGAGGATACAATTCGACAGACGGAAAAGATCCTAATGGAACAAGTTTGTTGCCATACGGATTTTACTATGTGTCTCTAAGAAATTAAATAATGTTATAGGTATGGAAACCTCTACGAAAAAATGACCAATTTATGACTGTTTATGTCTTCCTTACATTCTGGAGCATAATTCCTACATATTATATTAGTTTCACTAACACAGTCGGCTCGACCACAATAGAAGGTAATGATACTGGTAACCTATCACGTTGATCTATCAGAAAGCTCAGGTGAAACGTAGCTACATAAGTTCATCTTGCGATGGATGTAGCTCTAACTAGCTCATTTGGGAATATAGTAGTAATATAATGTTATGTTACGTTATATTATATTACATTCCCAGAGCATTGAGTATAAAAGCATGTTATGCAACGTAATGGTTAATTTTCAACCCATAATTATAATTGGCAGTCAGATTAAATGCTACACATTGAAGAGGTTAGAATTTCGAGCTTTTGAATTTCGTCAATAATGAGCACTGGTGTCTCTTTGTTCCAGCAAACAATGCGGATACCACAACAAGACTGTTAACAAATAAATTAATTAACAGAAACCAAACTCAACATGACGAATCAAACGCGAACCCTTTTGGAGTTCTTCAAGATCCTGGCTTACGGGAATTCAACAGACGGGGCATTTAACAAGACTCAAATAAAATCCGTACTTCGGGCACAGGCGGAGAAGGGATCAGGAGACTTTGAGTCCCTTTTAGTGAGAGTAATGGCTGATGCGAAGTCGGAACTGAATATATCCATAAAGCCGGATACGTGTGGATACTGTGAGGGGGACTTCAGAGATGTCGTCCAAGCGTATAACAGGATACACGGCTACGTTAGTCTGCTGGTAAGTGTTATTAGTAAATAATTTGCTACTACGTATTGCCCACGATTTAGTTCACTTGAAATCTTTCTCAGTCAGTTCGAATTAGCTCATCAATATACTTGGAAGCGGCACCCAAAACGTTCTAGGCTAGGTAATATCCGAGTTTTAGTTATCTTACAAACTCTCCGGCCCGCAATGCTCACGGTGATACCGTTTTTATGTGTATTTGGGCATTAGAGATTGAATTTACAAAAGAAAAAATATGTTTTGGGTTGTGTGAGTCCGTCAATTTCTCGTTTTGTACAAGTCAAGATTTATTTAGGCAGGGTCTTAAAAACCTTTGATTTCCTATTTGCAAAATTAGGAGAGGCAAAGTCTGAAATTGGTATTTTGTCTCGGATTTGGCAGTCAATATAATTTGGGTATCTATTTACTTTCCTATGTCAATTTACTTTTCGTGAACACGCAATTTCACCGTAGATATATCTGATTTATAAAATATTTGTAAATCATTGTAAATCAGTACCTATTTTTTTATAAATTTTGATATCAATATGACATGATAATTAATAATAATAATAATAAAAAGTGTATGCTAATTTGAAGAGATCCATTTTAATGACTTTCGTACGCTCAAAACCTGATGTCGGAAATCTGTCTTGCGGAGGGCAGAACCAAATCCGTTGACACTACAGAGAGGTATTGGTATCCTAAGAGATAATAACAGTACGTATAACAAACAAACATATAACCAACACCATGGAGCTTATTTATATAACTTAGAGTAACTAAAAGTTTGGTCCAATCAAAAGTTATAAAGTTAGCTATGATTTGAGGAGCTGCCAGTATGTTTTTTGTGAGGTTACCAACCTATCGGCCACAATCAATTCATCAGATTGAATATGACCTTTACTTGTGAACAACGACTTGCGTGTAATGTCTGTTCTTTATAAAGCAAAAAAGAAGAAAAAAAAATAAGATAACTTTTTAACATTGAGTCTTTTTTTGACGTTTTCATATCCGTGACTAAAAACATTCTGAAAATAATCTACGTTTGTTCTATATTCTCCATTCTTCATAAACCGCATTTTTAATAAAGCTGGTGTGGTTTATAAACTTTATTAGGGTTTAATAAACTCGTAAGAGTATGAAAGAGCAAAAACAGGCCTTTTGTCTACAGAGTTACACAATGAATCGAAAATTCTAATAACCATTTATTATTGGCTTTTATGACATGTATTTTATGAGTCTGGGAACTTTTAATCGCCTGAGTTATTACGGAATACAATATAAAATTTGTATTGTTTCTCCAATGAAAATTTTAAAAGAATCGAGTTCTATACTATTAAAACACAATAACACAACTCAACATTATTAAAAATTATGTTAATAATACGGTACAAGAGAGGATGAACGATAATAGGATTACGAAAGCGGTATATAAATCGAAGGTTGGTGGTAGGGCTGGCAGAGGAAGACCAAGAAAGACGTACATTGATCAAATTGGAGATGTCATTAGAAAAGGTTAGCACAATCTACTCGGAACCGGCGTGCGTGTATGAAGCAAGAGAAGTGTGTCAGGATTGACGGAAATGGAATTCCATAGTCTCTGCATACCCCGGTGGGAAGTAGGCTTATGTATGTGTGTATGTATGTAAATAATAAACTAATGTATTGTAACTGTATTAAACTGTATATAGAATTTATGAAACGCAAAGCCTCTTTGTTTGTAAGTAAACTCGCGAACCAATAATCCGATTTATGCTGTAGCGCTTTTTGTTGTTTATACATATAGACATTATATTGAATAAATGAGTTCTACGTTCGTTGTTGGGTAAGTACTTACTTACTTTAAAACGATCGCAAGTACACATGGGTCGCTTTTACGGATGACAAATGTATTGTATAAAAACTATAAGTACTCATTATTGCAATTTTAACTTGATTTGTAAGAAAGAGTGTTACTTAGGTCGAATCCAGCACAGGCCTAAACCAATGATTGTCAAATTGGATTTCGAATTAATGTTTGGATCCTCAATGATTATCACGTGCTCAGCGGCGAAGGAAAACATCGCAGCCGAGAAATGTATTTTCGGAGGTATGTGCCCTAACCTGTATTGGGCGGTATTCCCTTCGCGGGTTGGAAGGTCAGACAGGCAGTCGCTTCTGTAAAAAACTGGACCTGTCAAATCTTCAGGTTAGGTAAGCGGACCCTGTGAAAAACGGGATAATGCTAGAAGAGTGTTACTTAGTTAAGCATTTCGATAGAAGTGAGACACTGTTCTTATGTTTTATTTTCTTATCGACTAACCCTGGATTTATGATACAAACGTGCACGAAACCAGACACATTCACTTTTGAGTTCGAAATATTGCAAAGACATAATTTTAGTTTTGAAAAATGTGCAGTAATTAAAGCTACTACTTTTTTTAAGTGAGTTATTGTAAATTTGTCGTGTATAGTTTGTAACTTTACTTCTTAAGTATGTTCATTCAATTTATTTGTGCTATGATGTCGTTTTCTTTGTAGTTAAGTTAGATAGAATACATTTTAAAGTGAGCCGAGGTTTTTCTTGCAGCTTCTTTTCCCCGCCTATACAGGTTGTGAGAAGCTGCAGTAGTTTCAGGCGGATGAGATATTCGTTAGGAATAAAATTGACTAAAGATTGACTACTGAATAAAGATATTTTTGAATTTGAATTTGTAAATGCGGAAAACAGAGCTCACACAAATAAGCAGTATTTAGATTTTTAACTTGAACATTATCAAGAAAGCCCACCAGCAAAACATTTTGTCTCCTCGCTAACAGAACCAATGTCGGTAGTCATGCAGCGTTGCGTCGCATCAGTGTGACTCATAATTCATAATGAACTAAGTGCCGCATCTAGACTTATTTTTCAATTCTCTTGGGTAGCGTAAAGATAAAATTTTATAAATATTTATATTCTCACGACTTTCTTAAAGTGTTTGTTCATCATTACACAGTGTGTCGGAAAATTTCCACTCAGTTTCCAGTTTATTGACCAGGCATTACTTATCACGTTTAAATTCGTTTGTCCTCCTAGATGTTTCACTCACGACTTTATATGTAGACGCTAAATATTAATTGTCACCATTTTGACAGATCCGTGACGAAGTCGTGGTAGCCCATTTGGTAGAACGCTTGCCTTTCACTTTGAGGTCGCAGGTTCGAATCCAGCACAGGCCTAAACCAATGATTGTCGAGTTTGTTTCTGGATTCATGTTTGGATCATAAATGATTATCACGTGCTCAGCGGTAAAAGAAAACATCGTGAGGACACCCACATTCCCGATAAATGCATTTTCGGAGGTATGTGACGTAACCTGTATTGGGCTGGTTTTCTTTTCGCGGGTTGGAAGGCCAGACAGGCAATCGCTTCCGTAATAAACCGGACCTGTCAAATCTTCAGGTTCGATAAGCAGACCCTGTGAAAAACGGGATCATGCTAGGGAGATGTGTTTTGACAATTCCATAGACCTTTGACCAAATTGTGGCCGCAAATGTCCTTTCGAAAAATTAAATTATGTACTGCCTATTTGGTCGTCATGATAGGCTGATTCAGTTCATAATTCCCAACTTAGGACACATTTTGTTTCTAGCCTAGATTTCCCCACTGCTGGGCAAAGGCCTCCCTGAGTTTCCATTTTTCCCTGACCTGAGCGTTCTCTCTCCAATCTGTCTTAAACGTGTCCAGGTCATCTGGCTCTCCATCGCTTCCTGGGTCTGCCTCTGTCTCTGCGTTCAAGAGGTGTCCTTATGGGGATGTTGTCGAAATCACTTTGTGTGACTGACTTTGTTTGGTAAGGACTTTGCTGGCTTAAATCACCCGATTGTCCTAAAAAGTAAGATGATTCCACGCTTCGGAGGGCACGTTAAGCTGTTTCAATGGATGTAGTTCTCAACGGCTGGATATGTACATATTATAATATACACTTATACCTTTAACTTTACACTCTAATACTACTGTACTGTATTGTTTAATGCAAAGAATGATGGATAACAGAACCAGATCATAAACGTCTGCCTTCAATCGAATGCTCTGAATCTGAATCTTACTCAAAATTATGTACGTATTGGCGCCTTCAAATTACGCATGTAGTAAGCAGCTATATTCGCGGGGCTGAATTTGTATGGATTTATTTAGCAGCACGGCTATCGCGCGGATGCAACGCTGCAACAACGCGGATAATTTCAAGCCAGGTCGCTCATAGCTTCGATCGTATATTTGAAAATAGCATTAGGTAGTCATAAGTCTATTCCAACCTATTGGCGACAAAACAAAAACAAAGCGACCCAGGAAGTATTCAACTAGCTTGCCCAAGTACATAGTACTTACCTACTTATACGTACCTATCTAACCTTACGTCTGGCGCTCCCTGGACAATTTTCGAAAACATCCCACGCTGACAGGCAAATCCTTTTAACACGAGATGAAAATAATGAATATGAAAAGTGTAAAAATGAGGCAGTAGGCTCAAAACTCGGCTTGTCTGCGTTTTGGCCACTGAGTGAACAGTTACATGTTATGATGTCAGTTGACAAATATTATATGCCTGAAATATATGAGAAGTTACTTTTATAATCTTACTAACTTTTACGAAACTAATTTTACGATATTCTATCGCGCAAAAAAGAATTCAGCAACTCCTATTTCTGCCGCACCATTAAAAAGTGGGGTCCTTTAAGCAAAGCGTGAAGAAGCACCTAATAGGTCAGTATAGTAGTCGCAACTGATTCGAAACTGACTCATTGCGTTGTTTTTAGTTGCTACTGCAATTAGGGCTTCACTGTTTACCATCAGGCATAGTAGAGCCAACATACTTGGCCGTTATAAAAAATAATAATAAAATAATAAGACACCCTACGGTCTGGCGGAATTATTATACCTGGATCATTTTTTTTTCTCAAAACTTATTTAAATCTTAGTCAAATTCAATCTCGGTTGAAAAACAATCAAAATGGCGGAAAAACAAGATGGCCGCCGATTGCTTGTAGGTATACAAGTAGGTAAAATTTTTCTTTCATACAAATTATTTTAGGTCGAGTTCGGTCCTGATTGGAATTTATACAATAAGTAATTATTCACGTCAACAATAAGCGAGATATTAATCGACCTTACAACCCTTAAGATGGAAGAGGGAGCAAACTCCGAATCCAATAAATGAAGTCTCTGAGCCTCATGACGTAAGTTTAATATTGACCGTCAGTGGATCACTAAATTAAATACGGGTCTTACAAATCTGCACGAAAGTCCTCCTAATTTGGAGATACGATCACAAAATAAATTTGTGTAAAGTGCGCAGTTGCTAAACTTCTTTATCTTGCGTGACGCAGAAACTCTACTCTCTCCACAAATTATATTTTATTGTGTTAGAAAAAAATGAGCTCAGAAATAACGATTTGTTTATCCATGAGTTTCTTAATTGTTAGTTATAAATTCAAAGAAAAGTTATATTTGTTGGTGAAGAATCTGAAACTTCTTGTTTGATTAATTATCATGCATTTACAAGTCGGCCGCTTGACTGCGAAAGCTAGTTTTGCCTTTGTAATTAAGTACAAAGTCTATGCTTAGCAAACAAAATAAAACCTTTGTTTTTATCGCGAGTCTTTGTGTCTACTTAGTCTCTGGATATAAAATATTTTTTCCACTTCACACACGATGTATAATATGTTACCATTGTCAAGTAAATCCTTTTTTGAATACCTGTAGGTAGATATATTATATGCTATTATTATGAAGTATTCTATATACAGGGTGTTAGTGACATCGTAACGAATACTGAGAGGGATAATTCAGACCATGATTCTGAGTTAATATCAAGTGGAATTTGCCGTCGGAAAAGTCATGATTTTTTTTGTGTTTTATAAATTATTTTCTGTTCCATACTTTGCGACAGAAAATTCCATTTGATATCAACTCAGAATCATGGTCTGAATCATCCCTCAATTTCGTTTTCGTTACGATGTCACTAACACCCTGTATTACCCTACATATTTTGTTGTGTGTCTATGTATAGTTTATTATTTTCTCTATAGTATGGTTAGGTAGTATGGTTAGGTGGTCTAGTGGTTAGAGCGTTAGGCTCACGATCTGGAGGTCCGGGTTCGATTCCCGATGGGGACATTGTCGAAATCACTTTGTGAGACTGTCCTTTGTTTGGTAAGGACTTTTCAGGCTTGAATCCCCTGATTGTCCGAAAAAGTAAGATGATTCCGTGCTTCGGAGGGCACGTTAAGCCGTTGGTCCCGGCTATTAGCCGTAGAAACACCTCCACCAACCCGCATTGGAGCAGCGTGGTGGAGTATGCTCCGGTTGATTGAGGGGAGGCCTGTGCCCAGCAGTGGGACGTATATAGGCTGTCTATGTTATGGTTAGGTATAATTAAGTTAATATGTATTATATTATATTGAGTACGTATTATACGTGGGATAAGGGCAGAAGGATGTTGATGATCTTCTCTTCTATCGTGTGGGTTGTGATGTGGATTACCAACCTCATCAACCCTGGTGTCAGGGTTATTATTGAGCCGCCAAAGGCCCCTGATGGCCCCATGAGGCCCCATGGCTCATGTTACTTACATCAGTAAATAGTAACCCGGACCAACGGCTTAGCGTGCCTGCCGAAGCACGGATCCGGCCTCTGTGGTCCAGTGGTTGAGCATTGGGCTCACGATCCGGAGGTCCCGGGTTCGAATCCCGGTGGGGACATATCACAAAAACCACTTTGTGATCCCTGGTTTGGTTTGTCCAAAAAGTAAGATGATGTTGATGATATAATTTACGTTTTATATTATTACTTAATACGTCATATACTTTACACCTATTACGTAAGTACTCGTAAGAGTGTGAATATTATTCCGTTATTCTAACTCTCATGTATGAATAACAGTTGCGTCTAAATATAACCCTATCAACCTGAGCGTTTTGGTACTGCTTGCGTAAAGTTAAAATACAGACAGACAGACGAACAGATGTTTACGTGGCGTTTTGTTTATATTCAATAACGGCTTACCAGTCCATACCGGTTTATCGGAAATCGATCATTTCGATCTTAACACCTGCTATAAAACTGACGAAAAATTGTTTTCTTCCTTAAAAATAGAAATATGCTAAAGATACATTATTTAGTCGTAAGAACATCAACACGCAACAAGGTGTATATTACTAGGAATTAAATACACAAAAAATATGAAAAATTAAAGACATTTTGTGAGGTATGCCGAAAAGCAACGGATGAGACTTGTACAGGACCGGAAAGTATGGCGTGAAAGAGAGGAGGCCTATTCCCAGCAGTGGGTGGATACAGGCTGAGTAGATAGATAGATAGTAGAAACGCATTTTAATGAAATAAAAAAATACCTGATGATTGTCTTACATAGATCTGTAATTTACTCAAACACGTTACAACAGTGTCCAAATTAGTAATTACTCGTATTGAAGGAAATTAGTTTGTTAAAAAGTCGCACAAAAACATGAAATTTGCATAAAATGTCTACGTCTGAGATTCAGTCTTGATTGCTTAGTGTTGGGGTTCAGAATCCATTAAAAACATTGAATACTTTATGAAAATTCAAGTTTTTATTGATCTTACCACCATTGTGGTTTAATTTCAAAATAATACGGTCTGTTGGATTATGTAGCAAGAACTATGAAATATTTTTTTACAAGGCGTGTCGGCTCGGGTCGTGTTTAGTGTAATAGATAAGTCGATCTACTGACAAGTAGGCAAGGGCCTTTTCACTCGATCTCGCCATTCAGTGTTTCATCATTGGTACATCGTCACAACATCATGTGATGTCTCATTAAATTACATTTAAAAAAGCTGCTTAGAGAACTATCATAATAATATTGGATACATACCCCTTTAAATACCTGAGCCGTGGTAGCCCAGTTGGTAGAACGCTTGCCTCTCACTTGCCAGCACAGGTCTAAACCAATGATTGTCGAATTTGTTTTCGAATTCATGTTTGGATCATAAATGATTATCACGTGCTCAGCAGTGAAGGAAATCAACCTCTGTCAGTTATCTAACTTTGTGCTTTATTTGTAATGCTAAATGAATGAATTCAATTTTGTACTTTTTTCACGATATATAAATCAACACGATATAAAAATCTCTATTCTAACGCTCGACTCTCACTTTTCGAATTCATATTCAGATCCTCAATTATTATACTGTGCAGGGAAACAACGTGAGGAAACCTACATTTCCGAGAAATGCATTTCGGAGATATGTTATCTAACCTGTAGTAGGCTGGTTTTGACTTCGTGGGTGGAAGGTCAGATAGGAAGTCGCATCTATAAAAACTGGACATGTCAAATCTTCAGGTCAGGTAAGCGAATCCTGTGTACGCGATAACGCTAAGGAGATGAGGATATTATAGCTCTATTCCCAATAGCTCCGCTGATCCACTATTCACAATCTTACAATCAAGGGAATGTGCTGAGTAAGTGTTCAGTAACTTGTTGAAGGTTATTCAGTTGGAAACCTCTTTTCTCCCTCGTGAGTGGGTTACTAGAGGCTCGTGTGTTATGCAAGCTTGCTCGGATCCAGTTCGTGTTTTAACTTGATTACATATCAGTAGGTGATTTGTTGGTCTTGGTGAACTTTGGTGAGCTCGGAAAAGTTGCAGTTTCTATAATCGCTAACGTATATTATCCGTGGGAATTAAATAGTCATCTCGCGTTAAAATGGTAGCATGGCAGACGGGCGCGTGCTAAAATACATAGTAGGAATCTACGATAGAAAAAAATCGTTATGGAGAAGGTGTAATAGTTTTATAATGCTACATCTTGTTTGGTTTTTATGAGTTCCTATAAATTGTTTAAAAAATATTTATTTTTCAATTTTTAAAATAGGAACATTTGCCACTTGACTAGGCTCTCCGTTATAGGCCTCCGGGATCATTGACGACGCACGGACCATGCACCAGGACCCTGTTGTGGTTTAGTGAAAAATGTTTCTTGTAGGTACAGTCATGAGCAATGTCGTGTACCCACTTTATCCTGTCGCATTAACATATTTAAGAAATTGCTGCATGAGCAATAACGCCGCCTGTTGTGTTTTTCTGTATAAATTTTGTCCTTATCTCTGTATTTTGTGTTCGTTGTGCTCAATAAAAAGTATTTTTATATAGGCCTACAGTTCAATTTATTGAAACTAAAGTAACATGTCAATGCTCGCGAACGTACACACCATAGAAGCATGTAGATCCATTCTTTGAATGTCTGCGTGATCAGCTACATATTCGATTAAACCCTGGATAGAACTGGCCATTATTTAATCAGTGGTACGGGGAACCAACCCAACTGGGGATTCGTTTCATTTTCCAATTTATTTTTTAAATCTGGTTTCCATTTCGCTCCAGCACATTTCTCCCGCTTCACACAGTTTCACAATCTTTTACCAATTGGTCAGGCCATAAAGGGAAGGGACTTACTTGTGCGTGATTCGAATTTTTTACCTCGTATCATGCAAAAACAAAAACATTACTCTAAGTCATTTTTGTGGGGTTTTTATTTAGCCCATACCAAAAGATAATATTGTAATTGTTTTAAACAACCCAAATTATATCATGAAAAGTGGCGGTTCGTTTAATATTCCTTTAGTTTTAACTACTATACGCATTTCTCTAATGTGTTATATCAAGGATGTTACGTAGCTCCTTAAAAGTATTCCTCTATATACGTATCCAAAACTTCACGTTCATAATATTTCTGATTTATATCACGTAGAAAATCTCCGACCGTAGTTTTACCTCTCTGAAAGTATCTTATAATTGAATGGAATATTATTAAGTTAAACTTTCTATGCAATTCCTCTCAATTCATCTTAGAATACTTTCATTTTTAAACGACTTCATAAAAGGAGGAGGTTCGACGCGTAAGTATATATTTTATTTTAATATTTTTTATGTTTCTTAATAAACGTGTAGTCACAATCACGTCGGGGCAACTATATTCCTATTGTAAGTACATTTTATTTAATAATTACTTTACTAACCAGATTATAATTTACTAGAGAACCTGCTTTTTACGTGATCCTGAAGTTATAGACAGGTCGGTTTTTTATACACTACTCTACTGCTTACTGGTTTTTATAGAGTGACCTCGAAAATCAATATGAAAATAAATTTCGAGTGTCGTTAAATATGCTTCATTTTTCAATTTCGTAGGAGGTATGTCCAACTGTGGGTGCGGGTAAAGTATAAAAGGTATCTCAAACCTTTATTGCTTTGAACTCGAAGTTGTTGGATGAAATTGAAATGTTTTCAAATATCAGATATTCGTTTTATACTCACTGTCAATCATTATATTATATATAGCTATTTTAGTATAAAAAGAAGTATTGGAGATTTGGATCTTTGAAAATATCAAACTATATGAAGTAAAGAAAATCCCAATTTAAACATTTTCATGTAAAATGATGTCAAAACGAGATCATATCGATCCTAGTACCTATTAAAAAGTTATCAGATCTCATGTGGCAACGGCCTCCATGGTTCAGTGGTTGAGCGTTGTGCTCACGATCCGGAGGTCCCGGGTTCGAATCCCGGTGGGGACAAATCACAAAAATCACTTTGTAATCCCTAGTTTGGTCAGGACAGGTTAGGACATTACAGGCTGATCACCTGATTGTCCAAAAAGTAAAAAGATCTGTGCTTCGGAAGGCACGTTAAGCCGTTGGTCCCGGTTATTACTTATTGACGTAAGTACGTAGTCGTTACATGAGTCATGTCAGGGGCCTATGGCGGCTCAGTAATAACCCCGACACCAGGGTTGATGGGGTTGGTAATTCACCTCACAATCCACACGATAGAAGAAGAAGATCTCATGTAGATTGTGGAGCTAAGTTTGTAATTTTATAAGTACGCTCTAACTATACAGATTCTAAGTTCCCATGTACAGTACATACAACAATCATTGGCAAAATGATCTTTGAAAGATCCAAGGACGAATAAAAATAGATATTTGAGTAAGAATCCCTTTGGCATCTAGGAATTAATGCCAATCATAACTTGAAAGTCTTGTTGTTGTTCAAAAGAAGAAAAAAGTTGTTTTAAAATGCTGTTGAATTATTAATTAATTGTTTAGAATCTCCGAAGTTGTCTAACAAGATTTAATGTGGCCGTTTTTAACCGACTTCTTGTTTAAAGTACATTCATCCCCCTAGCATTATTCCGTTTCTCACGGGGTCCATTTACCTAACCTGATGATTTGACAGATCCGGTTTTTTACAGAAGGGACTGCCCGTTTATCTCAACCCGCAAAGAGAAAGGTCAGCTCACATACCTCCGAAAATTCATTTCTCGGGAATATGGGTTTCCTCACGATGTTTTCCTTCACCGCTGAGCATGTGAAACAGACACGCAAGCACGTGGGAGCTTGTCTAAAGTGCATTACTTAAGTATAATTAAAATTGCACCTCTTAATTGCTATGTACCTAGTACATTTTAATCTGTTGATACGGTTTTCCTTATTTGTCTGCGGGTGAAAGACGTCAGCTTTTGTTAAGTTTGTCTTGTCTCATACACTCGAGGCGAATGTTAACAACAATTCCGTATAGTAGTGGCTATTCTTGGTTGACAACTATGATATCCGATACTTGTATATCATATTTGTCTTTCGTTGTATGCGTAGAAACTTAGTAAATTATACCCAATGGCTAATAAAGTAATGATGATTGATGGAACTATTTATACTATCTATCGAATAATTTTGTTAATTCTACTATGCCTGATAGGAAGGTTTCCATGAGGGTTTTGGTCGGTGTATTGAATTTTATATTTATTTTGAACTAAATAGTACTGTTATGTTTTGTCTCGTTTTGTCATTGGCTCCGATTCCAGCAGACACCTAATTTTATTTTAATTTATACCCGTCATTTTCTTATCCGCCGAAAAGGAAAGAGATAGATGATTAACAACTGTTAATTTTAAAATGAATAAATAATCCGCGCGAATAAAATAGGCATTTCTCTAGTATGTAACCCCTTTCACGTGTGCTGTCAACTTAATTCTGTCGGGTAATTGGCCAACATAAAATTTTGGAAGGGACGTGTGTTCCATAAATTTTATGCATGTCGATTACCCGTCCCTTTCCTTTTTCGGCGGATAAGAATATGACAGGTATAACTTAAAATAAAATTAGATGATGTGTACAGGAATCAACACCGTTGTGTGTCTTATTTTTACAACATTAATACTAAAGGCGAACTTCGTTTTTACCTTCTAATCTGACCAGCGCTCCTTAATATGTTTTACGTTACCCTATTTCTCTGTTACTCCAGATAAAATAATTCTGAAATTTGAGGAAAGGCTGTTTGCAGGGTTTTATTCCTTTACGTTTGCATCTAAGTATTTAATTCGGTTAAGATTTTCCTTTTAGAGTTAACTGTAATCCCGTTCAACATGTCTAAATCGGGGGATCCAGCCGGCAATGTCTTAGCGAAATGGATTACCAGACTAGGACCGTCTTAATAAATGATTATTGACGTTGTCCTAAAATGAATCAAATCAAACCTCCCACGTTACCAGGATATTAAGTGAAATTTACTTCTAGATTCTTAGAACTTATTGGATACAATTATTACCTACTAGCTTTTGCCCGCGGCTTCGCTCGCGTAAATTCGGGGTAACACGGTTCCCTTTTCCGTGTTTTTGTTAGTCACAAATAGTCCGCATACCCAGTTAGCTTTCTACCATGAAAATTGCGGGATGCTCCATACAAACTTCCACCCTCCATTTTAGCGAAGTGGGAGGTTAGGAAGAGACAAAAAATAGCCTATGTCATTCTCCAAACTTAAAAAAAATCACGTTATTGACGTTGCTCCGTTTTGCCGTGAAAGACGGACAAACAATCAGACACGCACACTTTCGCATTTATAATATTAGTATGGATGTCACATTACATTTAGTAGTGTAGTAGTCAAATATTTCTTATATGCACATCCAATTAGTCCAGTGATGGGTACATATCTTTATTCTCGCCATTGCACCGATGCCATCTGACTACCGAGGCACGTCACAGGTCTGCCCACTATAATCATTTGTGGCCTCTATTCTGTGACAGCTTTTGTACACAAAACATCCTCTTATTTAGCCAAGTGTCCCATCCATTTACATTTAAGCCCCATGACTCGCCTATGTACTACTTTCTACCTACTTTCTAATGTATCTCGTAAAATTGGTACTATGATTTGTGGGGAAAATGACAAATACATTTAATTGAAATCAAGTTGTTTTTTTGGGAAATCTTCAATAATTTTCCCTGTCCGTATGTCTTCCCTTAAAAGGCGGAAAATAATTTATTTATTTACCCCCTACATCACAATAAGCTAAAGATGCCTCAGAATGATTTTATTTTAATAAATAGCTTTTAGTCAAACAATATTTTGACAATATATTTTTAGTAGCTTTTTGAAAGGGTAGATGTTCGAGAAGACGACAAGTTATTGCATGGGTTTATTGGAACAAACTAAAGTATGCGACAGTATTATTTGTCCATCAAATGGAATTTATACTTAGTATTGTAATTTACACACTTACATATGTGATGTATGTACCAATAACTTGAGTTACGCAGACGACATGGCGCTGTTAAGCGCGTCGGTTTGTGAGGTGGTCATGGTTTGTTGTATTTAAGAAAAAGGGTCAGTCGGTTCAAGTTCTTGAACCCAGCAGCAACACCGGTGGTACGTTTGGGGGCACTTTTTACCCGCCTCAAAGACCATGCACTGCCTCTTCTTAACAACCCGTACACATAGTTACTACTGACCTCGGAGACTATGTAGAAGTTGAGAGGGAGCGGAGGGCGTTGTCTGTTAGGGCAAAAATAATAGCCCGCAAGTTTGCGCGACGTTGACGAGAAGTGAAAATTACGCTTTTTAGAGCGTAATGTACATCACTCTACACCTGCTGCCTGCGAATTATACTAAGCGAAGTTACAGCGACCTCCGCAGCCTGTATAATAAATAACGCATTTACCGTGTGACCTTGGGGCTGCCCCGGTTCTGCAGCGCGTCAGGAATGTTCGCGGAGGTGCGCACCGCCTGCTTTCATGCGACCATGCGCAGGCGAGGGGTATAATTAATGCACAGACTGCGGGCCGCAGACTCGATTGCCCTTTTCTCCGGCATTGCTGTGACAGACATGTCTGTAGCTATGCCGTTCAGAAGGTATTTAAACCCGCCTATCCCATTTTATTATTATTTTATTGTATTCTAATTTATAATTTCATTGAAAATATGGATTTTAATATCTGAAATAAATGAATTTGAATTTAATATAAACTATAAAACAGTGGAGAAAACCCCGTAAATAATTCTCATTGGCATTTGGTCCATTTGAATTTAGTTCAGAATAGATCTAAGAGATGGCGCCACTAGTATTTTAGAACGCGGTATCGAAGTTATCTCTCCGAAAATATACATACAGAGCGCGGTACAATCAACATCAAGACTTAAACAGTCTGTCCCACTGCTGGGCATAAGCCTATATAATTATTTTTTCTGTAGACGCAGCTGTACTAGTTTGCGTTCTACTCTATATACATTCAGAAATTAATATGAATCGGTAAGGAATGAATTCAATGAACAAGTAATTGTTTTGACTTTTGACTGATTCACGTTTCTTTCACGGTCGTTTATTTTGTTGTTAATTTATTATAATGGGTTTTTCGTTCGAGTTTTATTTGTAATAATATTAATGAAGGAAATAATTATAGATTTTTAATGTAATAATAATCGAAGAAAACAATAATATTTATCTCAGAATACTAAGACTAATTATTACGGCATGGTAAATATGAAAATCCAATAGTGACTGTGTGTGCTTATTCACTTATCGGTTTGGGAATTTATTATAATGTAAATGATAATCTTCTGTGCCAAAATAAAATTGATTAATAAATAGAAACAATATTAATAAAATATCCATTGCAATCGTTAAAACCAATGTTGAAAGTGAAATCTGCTTGAAAAATGCCATTGATTGGGTAAAGATATGTTTTTGTGGTAATTGAAATTAAAATGTTGACGATATTCTATTAGAAATGCACTTTTCTTTACAAAATAGGAATAAACATTAAGGACTCAGCGAATGAACTTTTAAACTGAATCAAAAAGCTGTCATGGCAAAGTTGGCACGAAGCCGTGGGAAATCAACGACATTGTTAAGCAAATTGATAGCCACGACCCGGAAGTTGCTTTGAAAGTTCGACATGTTGGACAATGCAGACTTAACAAGATTTTTCGACCCATTTGGTCGCAAAACTAAAACTCTAGTTTCTTATAGACGTTTTTAAAGATTCAGCTTTTTACAAATCATCATCATCATCAGCCCATTAACGTCCCCACTGCTGGGACACGGGCCTTCCCTATGGATGGATAGGGAGATCGGGCCTTAAACCATCACGCGGGCCTAGTGCGGATTGACGGTTATTAACGACTGCTAATGCAGCCGGGACCAACGGCTTAACGTGCCTTCCGAAGCACGGAGGAGCTCGAGATGAAAACTTTTTTTTTTTGTGGTCACCCATCCTATGATCGGCCTTTGCGAAAGTTGCTTAACTTCAACAATCTCAGACCGTTTACCGCTGCGCCACCGAGCTCCTCCTTTTTACAAATACTTAATTGCACACGGGTCGATGCGCGATAAGAATCTAATACAGCGGAAAATACCTCCTGGTCTCCTGGTCCTGGTCCCTGGTGGTGGTGCTTCCTGGTCACTGCGGTCCTGTGGTGCACCGGTTTTGTTCTCAAACAGGGAGCGCCAGCTCGGAACCCGGTGACGGGCTTGCACCAATGCGTAACTGCACATGAGATAAATTAATTAATATATTTATCTCAAGTGCAATTTTCACTTACACATGCTAGTTTAACAAAGCTGTTTATTTTGTTGCTTCGCTGTTCAGAACAGGGGGGTTATAATGGCCGCATCTAAGCAATTCATCTAAGAAAGCAATGTTGCTATTTGACATTTGCGCATATAAAAGTAAGTGCGCAATGCAAATGTCAATTAGCAATATTGCTTTCTTAGATGCATTGCTTCGATGTGGCCATTTTTACCCCCCAGTTGTCGTTACCGGATCTTAATGCCTATCAAAAGTTGTTTTTTTTTTGCCTCTACAATACAACAAGAAAAATAGTACCTATCAGAATTTGTCCGTAAGATGCAAAAAACAAATGAAGTCGAAATAATTCTGACTCGGGCAGGAAGAGGATCCGGTGGTATAATGGTTAACACACTCGTCCCGGCTGGCCGAGCTGCGGGTTTAAGTCCCGTCCGTAATTTTCTCTTTGTGAGTTTCCCTAAGCAGGGTGAGTGTTATAAAAACAAAAATCCTAAGTTTTTGAAGGTAGGTAGATACTTAACTACTGCTCTACTCTACTTGTACTCTTCTATTCCTCTTTTGTTAGTAATTTTGTATTTCCTGTGCTGTCTGTGCAATAAAGTATTTATCTTATGTCAACTACTTAGTTTTTATTATTCTTTCCACTGCGATCCAAAATAAATACGCTACTATAATTTTAAAAGATATGAGAGCTTGTTTTCTTTTATTCGAGAAATACATTTATTATTTATTTAAAAACGAGTTATAAATATTTATTTTTCACCTTTGATGTATTTTCTTTGCATTTATTGATTTCATTGAATATTCAAGTCTGGCACAATTTTAGGCTTCATTTGTTTGTGGGTTTGTTTGTTTTATTAAAAACAATTAATATTTAAATCAAAGTCAAGAACCTTTGATTATCGTTGGTTGAACGCTTTCATTCTATTTATGGAATGGAATATGTATTCCTTGAAGTGTTAATAAACCTCCAGATTTGAACTTGGGACGCTTGAATAACTTTCGCATGACAGATATATTAGTATTTCTGTGATATGTGTCTTGTGTGTTCGATTGAAGTCACCACAGTACAACATGGTCACGGTAGTTGGAGTATTTTACTTTTGGCAATCTTTAAAAGATTCAATATTCTTTATTTTTATACTATGATGGTGTACAAGTTGGTAAGTTACATATGTCTGAGAGTACACGCCAAAATAGAAAATATTTAAGTTCATTATGATGTCCGAACCCTTTTATTGACGCGAAAAACGTTATAACTCGAAACATGACAGTATAATTTGCTATTTGCGAAACGACTCAAAGTAAGTCTAATGTTCAACATACTTACTTAAGTTTATTTTGTTTACATTCTACTATTAATTTATCGTAGAAGCTGTTGCGTAAGTTGAATTACTTAGCAACTCACAGGTTACTTTACATAATACACAGTTATGCTTTAAATGTATTTACAGCTAAATCAACAACACTTCGACAAAGAACTGCGGGCAAATAATTCAAAGGAAAATTAAACAGTATGGTGCTTCGTTTTAATTGCATTGCTGTTTATATTCAATTATGAAGGGTGTCGTAAACAACGGCTGTTCAAAGTGATTTAAGTACGAAATAGAGTCTTTATTATAGTGTTGAAACATAGACTAATTACGTACAATAATTTCTTTGTTAGTTAGTTACTATGAAATTTTAGAAGAATAGGTATTACTTTGTTTGTCTTCAAAGTTAATAAAACATAGGCTTTTGAACAACCTAGTATTTTTTATTATTATATTTTTATTTTATTATTAAGTAATAAACTTACACAAAACGCCTACACGGGAAGCAAAAATTTTATACTGAACGATGATTCTGAGCGATCAATAATTTCTCATTTTAACTTGTTTGGAATGTAGATAAGATCTTTATGTACGTTTGTGCATGGCTTACTTGAAAAGATTACTCGATTTTTATGTGACCGTTTTATAGGATTGTATTTTGAACACGTCACGTTTCGCATGAGATTGAAATTTAGTGACATGTTAGTAATTTAAGATAAGACATTCCTTATGTTATTACAGAGGTCTTAAAATAGAGGAAAGTACAAACAGGTACCCTGTAAGGGCACTACAACATTAGTCAACACAAATAGGTTTACTTAACCTCTTAACGTCGAGATTTCGAGACACAATAGTTAAACAATGGGTTTTGGATTTTAAAAGAACATTCGGTCTTACGACTTTAAATTAAAATGTAATACATAATGAAACTAGGAAAATGAAAATAAAAATAACACCGATTAAATTAAAAAAAAGAAATACCTAACACATTCGTTAAAAAACTCACAAGTAGATTGGAAAAAAAAGTAAAATCTAAGTCTATGCTCATAATATTACACCGAAGGATACATAATTTCGTAGGCGTGTTTTTGGGTCATACTCTGCCAATCTATACCTAAGTAGTTCTTAGCCAAACAATATATATAGCATGTTGTATTATATTGTAATTAAAGACTATCGAAACTATAACTAATTCTATTGCCTAAAGTATTAATTTTATTCCTTAACAAAAGGTTATTTTGGACACAAATATAAACAAATGAAATAAAATCAAAATTCAAAAATAGTTTAATTCAGTAGGTAACATAGTTACACGTTGAATCGTCAGAATTTTTGCATAACGAACGTCTCATCTGCCTAAAATTACTGCAAACTGTAGTGCAGGTTGGCAAACAATGTCTATCTATGATGAAACTTTAAACTTATAATTGGGTTTCCTATGTCAAAGATAAATTATGAAAAGGACAAAAAACGTTTTCTTATTTACTATTTAACTTATTAGTGAATTTTAATAAAGAAAAATATAATAATAAGTGCGACGTTTAGTCACGTTTTTCTATGATGTCACAGGTTGCTTTTTCTTACAAATTCCATAGTAATTTCGTGTTTTGACGTTTAATAAAAAGTGACTGATTTGACTAGTTGGAAACTACCCTACTGTATGTATAAATTCGAATTTATACGTAATATACACTGTACATACCGTGCATGTATTTACCGTAGTAGATATACAATTATAAATTTGAATTTATACAATTGTAGATAAGTAATTATAAGTTTTACGAGACAGTGTGATATATCGATAGGTGTATAGTTGTAAACTACCTGTAGATAAAAGGTTGGCAACCGATAATAGTTTGTATACGATTACAGTTCGATCCAAAATAACCTTTCCTTTAAGACTTAAATGCCTTAGGCGACAAAATTAGCTAGGTATAGTTTCTAACCAACTTCGAGAATAAGTAATTTCCCGAGGACTAAGATAGATCTATTTATAGATATATGATGTAAGGAATAAGATTGAAAGTGGAACATTAAAAGGGTTTGAACACGTGTTTCGGATGACGTATAGTAGAGTTACGGAAGCGTTGTTTAAGGAAAGATTGCCCAGTTGGGTAGCTTCCTAGGTCAAGATAAATGATGAATGATGTTATAATGTATATTGTGGCTGTACTTTATAAATATTTAAAATAAAATAAATGCTGAAATTCTGATTACTAAATAAAGACAGATCTAAAGGTAACAAAAAACGTTTTCTATTTTCTATTTAACTTATTTATGAATAAAGAAAACTGTACGACATTTTGTCACGTTTTTCTATGACGTCAGGTTTTTCATACAAAGTCCATAGTAATTTGTTGTTGATTTGATTAGTTGAAAAATACCTTATTGGGGTGTCCTTGAAAAGGGTAGTCTATTATGATCTACTTTGAACCGTATAAGTTATGTACGCCGTAATTGTCATATATATTAGTCATAATACCGTAACCTTCTAAATGTCAACGCCAAATTTGATGTGGCTGTACTTTATAAATAAATACATGTTTGAAACGATTGATGAATTTGGAGATGAAATTCCATAGTCTGTAAACATAAATAAGCCTGAGTATACGTATACTTATGTAAAAAAATATTTGTTTCAGATATGCACAATAGGAGTGATAGCAAACACAATGAACGTGGCAGTTCTGACGAGAAGGGACATGGCCGCGGCGCCCATCAACCGGCTGCTCAAGTGGCTCGCCGTTGCCGACGTCTTCGTCATGCTCGAGTACGTGCCCTTCGCCATCTACAAGTATTTGGTAAGATATTGAAAACATTCACTACAACACAATCAATGTCAAGTGTTTAATGAACAGAATCTTTAGGGAACAAACATGTTGTAACAAAATAATAATAAGAACAATCTAATAAAGCTAGTGAAGAGGGTAGTTGGAGGGTAAAGATATTTTAGACGATTTCATGCTTATATAATCAATAGATATTGCACTTTATTTTGAACAGCCATAAAGTCTTGAGGGAACAAACTTATACTATCTATATAATAATTTATATTCATTTTTTAATATTTTTTTTGTTTTTTTTTTGTATTTTTTAAAATTATTGAAAATTCCACTTTATATCAACTCAGAATCATAGTTTGAATCATGCCTCAAAGTTTTCGTTAACATGTTATTAGCATCCTGTATAAACCTGTAGCAAGTAATTCCTGATATTCAAGCAATATTACGATAGTAATATCATGCCTCAACGTTGTTTAATTAATAGTAATATTACTATTAATTAAACGGAAATTGCTTCACCAATTGACTGTTTATTTATTGTTTAAGGTGCTACCAGAAAAGCTGGACTTCCCGTATTCCTGGGCAATGTATCTGCTGTTCCACATGCACTTCGCTCAAATACTCCACACAGCATCCATCTGTCTCACTCTGTCGCTCGCCATTTGGAGATACATTGCTATAAAGTAAGCAGTAAAAACATCTGTACAATTAATTTAAAACTTATTAATTTTATATATATATATATATGACCTTTCCAGAGCAGGGAGGTCATTAACTTGAAGTTCTATTAGTTAATTATTTACAGTCTCTGAATCGTAATTTTAGAAGTCACTTGAAGGAACTTTAATTAGATTTTACAAATTCAACAATTCTAAATGAATTTCTAGAGTTGTATGTTATTTGGTGATAGAATTCATTGTTATTTGTCCACAGAACAGAATTTTCCGTCAAATCACTAGATTGGCTGAATCCTGTATTTGATTTAATCTTAACTTTGAAATGAGATACTATTTTTGTACCTACGTTGTTCCGACATGGCTTAAAAATTTAATCACATCGCAGTGTCGTTACGCGGGTAATAAAAGTTGATAACCTGTCTTGGTACTCTTATTTTAAATTTATTTATGCCGCCAATTATGTTTCTGTGGTTATGGGATATTTGTATTTCGGTTTTAGATTATTATTTTGTGACGTCACAAAGTTTCGGGTTTTTTATTTACCTTTTCTAATTGTATAACTAATTAATTTGAAGTTTTCTTTGTAGGTATTCTGATCGGAGTCATATTCTTTGCACGGAGCGTCGCTGCAGCATTGCCATACTTACCAGCTTCATACTACCGCCAATATTATGCACACCCACGTTTATGGTACGTTGCATTATTTATGATCTATTATAGACAATTCACTGAACTGCATTGTAACCTTGCAAATATTCATTTAAATTTCTAATGGATTCTCATATGTAAATTGTTATTGACAGGTGTTCGATATTCATATGAAGAAGTTGGACGAGGCAGGCGTTGACGTGGCGTACCACGTCGACGCAGACTACCAGGGCACCCTGTATCAGGCCACGTTCTGGGTCCACGCCGTGTTGATGAAGCTCCTTCCCTGTTCCATCCTGACTGTGATAAGTGTGTGGCTGATTCGGGCCCTCTACAGTGCAAACCAGCATCAGAAAAATCTAAGGAACTACAGCGCTTGCCCAGCCGCGGAGAAGATGGTGAAAAGGCAGCATAAGGCTGATAAGCGAACTGATAGAACTACTAAGATGTTACTAGCCGTGCTGCTTCTGTTCTTGGTGACGGAGCTACCGCAAGGGATTCTAGGGTTGATGAGTGGGTTGCTGGGCTGGTGCTTTTTCAAACGCTGCTACGACTTGTTTGGAGAGCTGATGGATTTTCTGGCCCTGTTGAACGGGGCGATCAACTTCATTCTGTACTGCACGATGTCCCGCCAGTTCAGGCAGACCTTCAGGCAGATGCTGCTGCAGCCACACTTGGCTCGGTTCATGCCGCCGCACCCTTCGCATTCGGATTCCCAGAATCAAAATACGTAAGTATTTTTTTTATGTTCTCTATAATTTTTGCTTTAACTGTTGTGTTTATATAGACACAGATTCTAATTCCCTTTAGCTATAACTAATATGTATATGTATAAAGATCTATCTGAACTGTATTAAATTAACATCTGCATCTGCTTGTTAATCATGACCACTATTGAATTGTTAACATGGGTACCTAATATTATTTCTAAGAAACTTTTATCTACGTAGATTATATACAGTCTGGTGCTGTCGGCGTGTGGCTATAATACCTTTTTTCGCTTAAAAATAAGACAAGGACATAACATTGAGAAATATTATTTTCAATAGAATTTACATGAGTGACTACACTCAGCGGGACTTCATACCCTAAAACGATGTGAGTATGATAGGCTTTTACTTAGTTCCAAATTAGTTCAAATGGAAAAATGGCGTTGGTATTCGTCCAACCTCCAGCCAGCGGAATACTTTTTGGTCACAGGACCTACAAAGCGCGACTTTACAGAAATTTATATTACGTAAAAAGTAAGTAAGTATTCAAAAGAATCAGGGCTAATACTTATTGCTTTGTCTTTGTATGATGTTCGTTCACCTCATGTCCACTGTCCATTTCAACTCCGGCCAAGTAGTTAATGGCATGAGGCACAATGAAATAAGTTACAACAAAAAAATACCATTTTAACAAATGTCCATAGTAACGTTTATTATTTACACCGTAAACAAAACAGTTACAGAACAAAAATTTGAAACAAAAACAAAAATAAAATTTAATAAAACTAAAACAAACTCAAAATAAAATAAATAAAAACAATTAATACTTAAACTAAACTATATTAATTAAAAAGCCCACCTCGAATCGTACCTGGTGCAAATGTACCCATAATGTGGCTGCGTTTCCTACCTACCTACCTATAATAATAATAACGTTTATAATAACGTTTATTTTCCACAAAAAAATAGGTACAGTGTATTACAAAATTTCTTAGGCTAAATATACATTTATAAGTAAATTTCATAAGCCTCTGCAGCCGAACTAGGTGAAACCTGTATCTCAGCATGCAGCGCCTATTCCTAACGGATTAAAAAATACTGTAGCCAACAATAGTGTTCTGTCCTTATTTAGTACTCAGTTAACAATACACCTAATTGCATGATGGTTATATATATACTTACATCTATATTTTCTTTCTTTATGTTGCATTCCTTGAATGAGCTATTTCCTCTACAGGTGTACGGAGAAAGTAAAAAGATAGCTACGGGCGGGCTCGGATAATAATATGAATATGTAAGTAACAATCATTTGAGATAGTTCTGGAATTCAATATGCGGTTGAACTTCCACGAACATTTTATTACTTTGGAAGATTTGACGCGATGTCACTAGGTACAGTCATGAGCAATATCATATACCCACTTTAGAACCCTGTCACACTAACATATTTGACATTTAATGAGACTTACGGGTCAATTTGTCAAAAAAGTTAATGTGACATGGTTTCAAAGTGCATACATATTAGTACTCGTGACCTTACACGTGCGCGAAAGTGTTTGCTTTCTCAATTCTTTAGCTTCCTTACCCTTAGGCCCTTTTCACACTACATGCGATTCTTATCCGATCCGCGTATGAGAATGACGGATATCGAATGTAGTGCGTAAGCTACCACACAAATACTTCTACGGACATTTGGGATGCGTCATTTGACGGACTCGGGTCGGATAAGAATTCGATGTACCAATTGCGAAAACGCCTTTCCCTAATATTTCGTCACATGTACGTGATAATATAGTAACTGTTATTTTTGCGTGTAAAACATAATAAACACGAAAGTTAAGTACATTTGCTTACGTTTTACATAAAAAAATTTAAAGCTTTCGAATGGACTTTTACTTTATTTATATTGGCTAAAACAATTCCGTTTCGTAATGTTTATAATAAAAATAATAATTATAATTACCTAATTTATTAATTTGTTCAATGTTTTAATATTGTTTAATTTAATTTTATCTAATTTAATTATCGATACGCAGTCTTTTGTTACTTTGAATAATTTATTTATTTCTCATTTGTTTCAGAGTCAAGACGTCTATTCCTTGAGGGACAGCCGTAGACCGGATAAGTCCGGCTATGTGTGAACACACCTTCTAGCCAGGAACACACTTGGCACGATTCTAAATATACAAAAAAAAAACATTGATATGTATCTAAGACTATTACAATTTACAGCTACATCAAGACAAGTTTATCAGTAGATACATATCGATTTAATGTTCGTGTTAAGTTGGTGATAGACATGGTATGCTACAAATTATGGTAAGGATTGTGAATGCTTAAGTGTCATGTATTCGCTGTAAATAAACGTACTTTGATGTTAGGTAATTATTTTGCGAAGACTGTGCTACTGAAGTAATAGGGGTCACTAGGGCGGGCCGGTGTTGAATATAAATAAGGTAGTCCTTAGTGCTTATGGCAAGATGATAGTATAATAATAAATTTTAAAAAGTAAAACCCGATTACGGAGAAATCACGCTCTAAAAAGTATGATACAAGAAAATAGGTATATTTGTCTGAAATTCTTCCGAATACCGCGAAATATAATAAAACTCACCTTCTTTAATTTTATAACATATATACACTTCTCATCAAAAAAATCGAAACACCTTGCAAGTTTACGTTTTGTCAGGATTATCAGAAAAATGTGTACATTTAGGAATAAATGTTAAATGTCGTTTAATAGTGAGTAATATGAGCTTATCAAATCTTAATGTTAATGTTCTAAATTTAAATGAATTTTTCATAGGTTTCGTATTTTGTTAAATGAGTCATTTTTATTCCGTATGGAGTATAAAGGAAATGGATAAAACAACACACGTAAATGAAAAAAAAAAGCTAAAAAACGTTTATTTAATAACTTGTATTCCCTCCCCGAGCTCTAATTACTGCTTCCATACGGTTCTTCATCGATCGGATGAGAGTCACGATCACATGCTGTGGTATATTGTCCCATTCCTCTTGGACTGCATCTTGCAGCTGGCTAAGTGTTTCTGGGGCAGGATCTCTTGCTCGAATTCGTCTCTTTAATTCATCCCACAGATGTTCAATGGGATTCATGTCCGGGCTTCTTGCTGGCCATTCCATAATAGAGATATCGACTTCGTTAAGATAATCTCGTACGACGCCCGCGGTGTGAGCCCTAGCATTGTCGTGCATGAATATGAAGCCGTTGCCAATAAAATGTGCATAGGGCATCACATGAGGCTCGAGACACTCTTCGACGTACCGATGACAGTTTAGTGCAGGCAGACGTGGCCCAGACACGAAAGCAAGCTCTGTCTTACCATCGGCGCTGATTCCTCCCCAAACCGTCCACGAACCGCCACCATAGCTGACCTTTTCTTCAATGCAGCATTGTGCATAGCGTTCTCCGTCTCTTCTGTAGACCTTGTTCCTTCCGTCGTTACCATACAGCATAATTTTACACTCATCAGAAAAGAGAACTTTGCTCCACTGTAGGTATGACCAATTTAGGTGCTCACGTGCAAAGTTAAGGCGCGCTCTTCGATGGTCTGCAGTTAATTTCGGCCCATTTGCTGGCTTATGCGGTACCAGTCCACGATCCTTCAACCTTCTTCTAATTGTAGAGTCACTTACAGCCACCCTTCGTACAACACGAAGCCGCTGCTGCAGTTGAAAAGCGTTAAGGCGTCGATTTCTTAAAGAAGTTGTTACAATAAATCGATCATCTCGCTCAGAAGTGACCCGATTCCTGCCAGATCCTGAACGGCGCGTGAACAAACCAGTCTCCCGATAACGTTTATAGACTCTATGAACAGATGACAGGCTTAGATGCAGTCTTGCAGCCACAACACGCTGACTAAGGCCAGAATCCAGCAATGCCACAACTTGGGCGGCTTCTGTGGGCGAAGTATCCATACGTTTTAGAAAAAAAACCTTTTTTCAGACGTCCCAAAGTCACAGTATTGAAATAAAAAACAAAAAGTTTAAGGATAGGCGCCAATTTTTAGTTTTTAAACGCTAAATGTACTCCAACCCTAAACACACATTTGTCTCAAAACAGTGATTCATTTCGTTTATAAGATAAACAAATGAAATTCTAATTTTGAATTTAGAATTTTCGCTTATTATTGTAATGGCCAAACTGCCAGCTATACATTTATGTATTTTTTTTCATCGTATGAATTCTTTTTTGTGTTAAATTCGGACAGAAACAATGAAAACGGAAGTGTTTCGATTTTTTTGATGAGAAGTGTATTTCCTCTACTTTTGACAATACTTATGACAATACTTATGAGCATATAATACAATTTCACAATTTTATATCAATCAAACTTGCACCCACGTCCCTCCAAACTCTAACCAAAAAAACAATCTCCCGCCTCCAAACATTTTTTTTCCGTATTTTTAAATCCGGCCAGTGTTGCAATGTCTCGGAAACATTTTACTCTGAGATTTTACTCGATTAGAATTGACCTTACACTCGTCCATCCTGACACAGTGCCTTCCTTATGCACTATACTGATGTTTAGAAGATAGCCGCGGTATTATGCCGTGATAAGCAAACGTTTAGGACAGATTGGCATACGACCACAGCTATTTTCTAAACAATCGTGCAAATTAAGCCCTTTCATTTGATATCCTACACACTACCATTCGAAAAAAATATTTGTCTTTAGTTTATATCCTCTAGATGGCGCCACATTGAATTTATCGTGACGTCGCGTAGCCTAAAATCACCGTAAAATCAAGACGCTTCTAGTGACACCTCATTTATTAAATTCTGACAGGTGGTTTAGAAGTTAGGTTGGAACAGACAGATACAGGGTATTAGTGACATCGTACTGGAGGGATGGTTCCGACCATGATTCTAAGTTAATAAAATTTTCCGTCGCAAAAGTTTCCATGGAACTGAAAGTAATTTAAAAGAATCATGATTTTTCCGACAGGAAAATCCACTTAATATCAACTCAGAATCAAGTTCTGAATCATCCCTCTCAGTATGTATTACGATGTCACTAATACCCTATCTACTTGTATGGCTACTTGTATGTACTTGTACAGGATGTAAGTGACATCGAAAGAAATACTGAGGGGTATGAGCTTCAGCTAATTATTTTGAGTTAATATTATTTAAGTGTATTTTTCCATCGCCTAAGTACTTATAAAATTGAAAATAATTTAAAGAAACAAAAAATATAATGAATTTTGCGACGGAAAATTCCACTTGATATTAACTCAGAATCATGGTCTGAATCATCCCCTTCAGTATTCGTTACGATGTCACTAACAACCTGTATATACATACATACATACTGATAGCGGTCAAACACATAACCCTTCCTTTGCTTCGCCGAGGTCGGGTAAAAGATAGCAAGTACCGTTAATCTGTACGAAATGAGCTGAGATGTAAATAGCTTATTGTGATATTTTAAGAATTTAAATGTTACTATTAATAATGCATTTCTAAACCTATATTTGGTTAGGTTTTCAAGTTTATTATTATAAACCAGAAATGGGTCTTTTCTTGTGTATTATGTTAAGAGAAGAACTGGCAGACAATTATTTGAATTTTAATTCGTAGGTACATAATCTTTGTAGTAAATTGTCTTTAATTACCACAGGCACGGTGATTGTATTATAATGTTTCTCATAACACGAGCACAACACGTTTGAACTCAAAATATTATTATTATAAAACTTATTATGAGTTTTAATGATGTTACTAAAACTAGTTATGTAGTAAGTTACTACCCGAAAACCACTAGTCCTAATTACTATCCGTGTTTATATGGCCCGCATTTAGATGTTGTCTCACTCTGCGTCGAGCGGCCGTTCCGAACGGTCGTTTGTTCAGAGGTCCCGCGCTGCGTCCCGCAGCCCCCCGCGCTGCGCCCCGCAGCCCCCCGCCGCGCGCCCCGCGCCCCGTGCCGCCATTGTCTGCCGGCTACCTGCTGGCGTGACCCTGCCGCCATTCATTGAGTCAACAATAGTTCTTCTCAGAACTTGCTGGCTTATCTAAATTTCAAGGATAAAATAACGACTGTTATTTTACAGTTGCATCGATTTTAACTAAAACCACAGTTTCGTGGTCCTCAGTGGATACCTTGCGGTGTTAACTAAGCTGAGTGGGACGTGGCCCTGGGGCGTCCGCTTGCCTCACTTTGAGGCAGGCATATTACCCGGACGGGGCTAGAACCACCGGCCTTGGGGTCTACCCTAGTCGACCCTAGCTGTCACCCGGGGTAGAGTGACCAATCTCTACCCCTTATTCTTTTCTCTTCGTGTTTCGGGGTGTAAAAACCCTCCGCACTTAGAGCATAGGAACCCTCTTGCACAATAAGATCGGCAAAGGGATACCAGCTTAGGGCACACCATAAGCACACATCCTCCTTGTTAACCCCAACCAAAGAGGCAAAACTCACTCTCACACACCCTCGAGCAATCCCACTCGAGTTGCGAAAGTTAGTGAGCGATCGCCTCAGAGTTTCTTGTGCCGCTTATTCTCTGAGGAACGCTTTTGCGAAGCGGTGGTAATTATTCTATAGCAGATTGGCCGTCCCGTAAAAATGGCCGACAGCGCCGAGCTGAAGGCCATACTCGGTGACATCATTTTGACGCATATCGCAGCGGATAGCGCGAACTACGCTAAGTTATGCAGATTAATACCGCAAGTTGCAGCGGTAAACTTGCCTTCCGCGCCCCGCGTTGGTAGTCCTCGTGCCGACCGCGCGTCGTCACCCTGTCTCCCCGCAACCTCCGGCCCAGCCGCGTCCCTCACGTCGTATCCCGGCCCCGCCCGGCCTACCGCGTCTGCCCGCCCCGCCGCGTCTCTTGCTTCGTCTCAGTCGCGCGCGTCATCCCCTTCCCCTGCTTCCCTCCTCGCCGGTGACGATGAGGAATCGTGCAATGTCCTTATGGACGTTGCCGAGTCCGATTCGTCGTCGGAGTGTGTGGAGTCGTCTTCTTCGGAGGACATATTCACGCTCGTGGAGGGCCGTAAGGGAAAACGAGCCCGCCGTCACCGCGAATCTGAGCCTGCTAAGGTTCAGAAGACATCCTCGGGAACGTCGATTCCCTCTTCCATCACCGAGGCCCCTAAGGCCCTTTCCAGCCCTTCTAAGGCTGTCAATAGTAAAAGTGCCACCTGCGGCACTGAAGTACCAAAAGGTCCTACCCCTCCGCCCTTGTATATGAGGGAAAAAAATAGGTGGAACGAAGTCTCCCTTCGAGCGAAAGAGGAAAACATCGTCATCACCAGCGCCCGCACGACTCAAGATGGGATCAAAATCCAAGTCCCGTCATCTTCTGAGCATAGAAAGCTCACTACAATTCTGAAAGGTAGAGGAATACAATTCCATACCTACGCCCTCCCGGAGGAACGTATCCTCCGTATCATAATAAAGGGAATCCCTAAGGAGTGGGAAACCACTCTTGTTAAGGAGGACCTTGTTAACAACGGTTTTCCGGTACTCGAGGTGCACCGTATGCATCGCGGTCGTGGCCAGGTCCCGTACGACATGGTCACGGTCATATTAGAAAGGACGGATGAGGGCAAGAAGATCTTCAACCTGAAGACTTGTTGCGGTCTATCTGGCCTCAAAGTCGAAACTCCCCATAAGGGAGGCCCCCCAACACAATGTCATAGATGCCAACTTTACGGACATTCTAGTAGGCATTGCCATGCTAAGCCTAGGTGCGTAAAGTGCCTAGGTGATCACGCTACCTCGGATTGCCTTAGAGGCAAAAACGAGGTGGAACCCCCTAGCTGTGTGCTGTGTGGTCAGCAAGGTCATCCTGCGAACTATCGCGGATGCACCAAGGCTCCACGCACCCACCACAAGGTAGCCCACCGAAGGGCAGCCCGCGCTGCAGCTTCCCAACCCGGTCCCACTAAGGCCCATATGGCCCCTTCCTCGCACTCTACTCGCGATTTCCCGGCTCTGCCACTCACGCAGACCAAACTCGCGCCGCAGCGTCCATCCGCATGGATTCGTCCCCCGGCAATCGTCCGACCCACAAATCCTCCCCGCGCCCAACCTAGTAGCAACTTAGGTATTCCTGCAGCCACTCTTGCGCCTCATTCGGTTCCTGCGATGGCCCCTCAGGCCTCTGCGTTTCCTGTCAACGAGTTTAGGGAATTTAGTATTCTCTTTAAGTCGGTCCTTAGTCGACTCGACAGTTTAGTAGACTCCCTGTCCCAATTTAAAGCCTAATAATGGATTGTACGAATAAAAGTAGAGTCAAACCGCGTTCCCTTACAATAGGTTTTTTCAATGCTGATGGCATCTTAGGTCAACGTGCAGAGATTCACGAGTTTGTAAAACATCATCAGGTAGATATTTTATTAGTGCAGGAATCTTTCCTCAAACCCTCTAATCGCGACCCCAAGATGGCGAATTATAATTTAGTGCGAAACGACAGGATCTTTGCGCCCAAAGGGGGCACTCTCATTTATTATAGAAAGTCACTTCACTGTATACCCATAGACCCGCCTGCCCTCACTGACATTGAGGCTTCGATCTGTCGAGTAGGCATGACAGGACATCAGCCAATCACACTAGTGTCGGCTTATCTATCTCCTAATAACTCTAAGAGGTTACTTAGAAGTGACCTCGAAGCCCTCTTTAATCTCAGTAATTCAGTCATAGTTGCAGGCGATCTTAACGCTAAACATCTTTCTTGGAGTTGCTTAACAACAAACACAAGAGGCAGGGTATTAGAAACTCTAGCCGAGCCCCTCTATTATGATATAATAACACCATTGCAGCCCACTAGATATCCCCCTGACTTGAACCACAGACCAGAAATACTCGACTTGGCGCTCCTAAAGAACATAAACTTACGTTTATGTTCTATAGAAGTACTACACGAGTTACAATCCGACCACCGACCTGTTATATTAAAACTAGGCTCCTGTTTAGACGCCCCTGATAATCCAGCACCCCCTAAGACAGTGCTGGACTGGGAGAAGGTGGCCGAAGGCCTCCAGACTTCCAGTTCAGTATACTTAGATAGTATCCCAGTAGAAATAACCTCCTTAGAGGAGGCCTCGACAGCTATTAACTCCCTCACGGATCACGTGAGGTCGGTTTTGAACGAAAGTTCAAAACAGGTTCCGGAGATGGAAGACCATCGCTGGAAACTGCCTACCGACATCCGTGATCTGCTAACGGAGAAAAACGCAGCCACCCGCGCATATGATTCCAATCGCAACGAGGAATGTCGCCGTCATTTGCGTCTCTTGCAGCATACTGTAAGAAAACGTATAAATGACATGCGACAGAATCGGTGGGATAATCTTTTGAGCGGCATTGAGCCCCACCACCAGGCCATCTGGCAGCTGTCTAGGTCTCTTCAAAAGGATACGGTTGTTCCTACTCCCCCTCTCAATAGGCCTAACCAACCCCCCGCTTTCGACGATGACGAAAAAGCCGAATGCCTTGCCGACAGTCTCGAAGCCCAATGCTCGCCCAGCACTCTCCCTATCGATCGTAGGCACCTCTCGACGGTGAACTGTGAAGTTCAGCGTAGGGCTTCTGTACCTCCCACCGATCCTCCTCTTCCACAGGTAACTGAGGAAGAGGTACTAGGTATTATCAAAAGATTTCATACCCGAAAAGCCCCTGGCTCAGACGGTATCACGAATCGTGTCCTTAAAAACTTCGGTGCTCCCCTCATCTGCTTACTAACGGCAATATTCAACGTCGCCTTGAGCAACTGCGTCTTTCCACAGCAGTGGAAAGAAGCAATTGTAATTGGTATACCAAAGCCTGGGAAACCTAAAAACGAACCTTCGAGTTACCGCCCCATAAGTCTCCTCAATTCCATGGGGAAGGTTTATGAGCGGCTCATATTTGCTAGATTACGGGACTACGCCGAATCCAATAGTCTTATTCCACCAGAGCAGTTTGGTTTTAGAACCAAACACTCCTGCGTTCAACAAGTGCACCGTATTGTTGAACATATATCTAGTAGATTAAACTTAAAAAAACCTGTCGCTACGGGAGCGCTCTTCTTCGATGTGGCGAAAGCGTTCGACAAAGTCTGGCACAACGGCTTGATCTACAAGCTTTATTCACTGGGAGTGCCAGACCGTCTCGTGCACATCATACGAGACTTCCTCTCAAATCGAACCTTTCGCTACCGCGTGGAGGGGACGCTCTCGTCACCGCACCCGATACATGCCGGAGTCCCACAAGGCTCCGTCCTCTCCCCTTTACTATTTTCATTATATACTAGTGACATTCCCAAATCCCCTAATACCGAATTAGCTTTATTTGCGGATGATACAGCCATCTATTCTTCGTGCCGTGGTCGAGTTATGATGACCGGAATCCTCCAACGCGCGGCCAATGCCTTGGGCAAGTGGTTTCGCAAATGGAGAATCGAGGTAAACCCGGAGAAAAGTGCAGCGGTGTACTTTTCAAAGGGCTATTATAACACGCCACGGTCACGCCGTCAACTTAAAGTCATCACGATGTTTGGCAAGCCGATCCCTTGGGAGGAGCAAGTCAAATATCTCGGCGTAGTCTTAGATAGACGTCTTACTTTCAAGGCCCATATCAAACGTGTGCGCGATCGCGCCGCGTTTGTAATGGGCCGTCTTCACTGTCTCCTTAACAAGCGAAGTAAATTGTCCCTTAGGAATAAGGTGAAAATCTACACGACTTGCATCCGTCCGATCATGACCTACGCAGGGGTAGTTTTCGCTCACGCGAGTCCCTCTCAAATTCACCGTCTACAGGTAATACAAAATCGTTTCATGCGGAAAGCCACGGGAGCTCCGTGGTTCCTTCGCAATGAAAATCTGCACATTGACCTAGGTCTGCCAACCATTGCCCAATGGCTCAAATTAGCTTCCAAACGTTTTTTCGATTCTGCTCCGCACCACCCAAATCCCCTGGTAGTTGCGGCTTCCGAGTACATTCCGCTTAGGGACGGTACTGAAAAGTATCGGCGTCCGAAGGACGTAATATACGATCCCGACGACCCGATCACTCTAGCCATAGAGGCAGCCAATCAGCTCGCGACACCAAACACTTCAGGTCCCCGATACCGACCCCGCCGGCGTGGTCGACGATTTCCCTCATTCAGCGCTTATCGCTATCGACCCACTAGGGTCGATTAATTCTTTCAAATATTTTTCCTCTCAGACGACGCCCTGAGCCGAGGTTCGCGCCCAACTGGGCACCCTCAGGCCTGTTGTCTTAAACGTTGTACCGGGTGAGAGCCTTCAGCGCTCCCCATTTGTCCGGCCAAGTAGTTAATGCCATCTGCGGCAAATCTACAATAAGTCACGTCAAAAAAAAAAAAAAAAAAAAAAAAAAAAAAAAAAAAAAAAAAAGATGTTGTCGGTTTATAGACATTGACAGACCTTATTCATCCTACGTTATATGCTCCAAACCTGCAATTTATTGCTATTGTCCTGTCTACGTATTCATTCATTCATTCATTCATATTCATTTATTGCATGTCACAAACATAAATTAAGGTGGAACATAATTCATACTCAATAGTACATAAGTTCGCAAAGTCAATAGATAGTTTTATTATTATCTATTTATTATAATAAGGTACCTATAGATATGTATGATATAAGATTTCTATATCGATAAAATTGTGTTAATTATTCGACAACTATGCCAAAGACATTAAGCACTGGCTTTACTAATAACACCAAATCTAGTCGTATTTTAAAGAAAAGATTATCGAATAATGTATTAAAAAAGTGAATAAATAATATAATAATTTATTGGAGAAAAATATATAAAATATTTTTAATCGTACTAACATCAAATTTGAAAATACCTACTAATGTTAGTTATTACTATTTGAAAGTACCAAGGACATGTAAAATGCTTTATTAATTCTTAAATAAAAAAATAACAAGTTGTTTGTTGTCTATGTAATATAAATAGGATGGGTGAGTAAATATTTTTATCGCTTAGACACGGTCAAGTAAAAATAAACGACTTTTGTAAACAACTTTGTTTTTTTTGCTGACATAAGGAATTATAAGTTATCCTTTTTTTGCCTAAATTAAGACATGAAAATGATGCCCTAGACAAGTTAGACAGTTATTTTAATAACGGAAAGCAGAATTATAGAAATGTAGGCTAAGAAGTTAGAAAAAGGATTTAGGGAGTTTCGTTGTTGCTGTCACCTCGATGAAAGTTTTGGAAAATAACTTGGATAATTTGATTGCTTCTTTCAAAGATCAAGAGAGTATAACTACCTGATTCAATCGGCCTTAAGACGAAAAATTATACATCTTCTTCTTCTATCGTGTGGGTTGTGCGGTGGATTACCAACCTCATCAATCCTGGTGTCAGGGTTACTATTGAGCGGCCAAAGGCCCCTGACATGACTCATGTAACGACTACGTACTTACATCAGTAAGGAGTAACTGGGACCCACGGCTTAACGTGCCTTCCGAAGCACGGATCGTCTTACTTTCGGACAATCAGGTGATCAGCCTGTAATGTCCTAACCAAACTAGGGATCACAAAGTGATTTTTGTGGTATGTCCCCACTGAGATTCGAACCCGGTCATTATTGATTGGAATCCATGTCACTGAATCTGAATTAGTTTCCAAGTTGTAATTTAATTCACACGTGAGAAAGAATACCGTAACATAACATAAGATCGCTATTATATTCCGAATTGGGCTATTCAGAGGTATAGCATAATGAACTTAACTAAGTATTATTTGCGCTTTATCGAGCTTTAGACTATCGCGATGGTGAGCCGTATGGCCGAAAGAAATAAGCACAAATTTCTTTATTGAACTAATCTGTTACCTAAAGGAAATGTAGGGCGAAGTGATAACAATATTACATCTTCGGTGTAAACTTGCTTCTCGAAGCAAATCTATCAATCAACCACATAACATGCTGGCCTAAATCCACAGGCGTCCTTCCGAAGTTGCTGCACGAAAATAAAAAAAAAAGATAAATTACGGGGTATTAAAATGAAACCAGTAATCCAGTCAACAAAAGGAGGGTATCAGAGAATGGTATAGGGTATTTATTATGCCCCATGGGTTTGATAACGAAGAAGATTTAGGCCAAGGCTTCTTTTCACAGGGAAATTTACGATGTTATTTTATAGTTTTAATACAAATTAGGTCCCTGGTCCTCCGACGTGCTCGGGTCCCTGTTGTCCCCGAGGAATGCCTTTATCCTAAGGCAAGACATAGACTTACTGTACACTAGTTAAGCAAATATTATGCTTGGCTAAAATATCTAAACATGTCCGCAGGGTATTTTATTTATTATCGTATCCTACTGAATATCAGGTACTCCTGATATAATTAAGTATTTAAACAGCAATATTTTATACATCGTTCAAATCTTTGTTACTCTATGGTTTACATACTTGAGATTTTCAGAGAAGGATAATATTTATTACATTTGAAAATCTTAGAAATATTAAAATGGGAGGAAATATAATATATAAAGTAAATAAAATTAACAATGCGTCTCAGACGAAAGATTATACCCATTATCATATTACGCGTGCTGTCTTTTATGAGGAGTCTTCTGTAGGATCCGGTAACACAGAGAATGTCTGAAGTTTTACTTAGTTTTCTGTGCTTGTTATTAACAGTATACTTTTGCTAGTGTTTTGTTCTAGAAGTCTAGCACAGTAAAAAAAAAACAAAAATATTTATTGTAAGAACATGACCAAAATGATTAACGTTTGCTGCAGCAAACATCATTTTGTTAATTAAATAGGTACATTACAATTAAAATGAAAACTTACACATTAAAATGTTTTAAAAAATATGTTATTTTTGAATATTTATTTTTGAATGGAACACACTGCAACTTTGCTGTCAACGAACATTCAATTCCGGAATAGAATGATGTGGAATTAACGTATTTAAATAATACTTGTTTGTGTGTATATTGGCCCATGCTCTCTACACATACATAGGTATAAGTATAAAAATATCTGTGTCTTTCAAAAAGTTCTTTTTGAACTTGTAGTCTCAAAGGGATGTGACATAACACATAACATTAGCTCACGTACGACTGTATCCCAATTGGGGTAGTCCATCGCAAGATGAACTAAGTAACCACGCCTCACTTTCTGCTAGACCAACGTCATTTAAAAAAAAACATTTATTGGAGAAAATTCGGACGTAAGTAATTACTAATTTGTAACAAAATAACCTTTTCTGAAGGAACTCGCTTTAAAGTAACCTGCGAGATCCTGATGATTGGAGTCACATGCAGCTCAATTTTATCTATCAAAACCTCGACTTGAATCTGTCTAACAAACGTTACCCGGGAAACGTCAAAATGTCTGACAAGAACTTGTGAAACTAGCTACAACAGTGACGTCAGGGGCTGTTTTGTTTCGTGTAAAGCTCAAGAGTTTTCCGACTATTACCCACTGCACTTTGTAACTGTACTTTTTATTATTAAATCTTTTATTTTATTTTATTTTATGGCGACAAACGTGTAGTTATTTCCTTGACTTGTTTTTGTTCAAAACACCGTTCATTGCGCTCCCCATTTTCCCGACCAAATAGTGAATTCCATCCGAGGCAAATTGAATTGTAATTTTATTTTGATTTCTTTTGTAAGACTGAACGCGCGCTTGGCACTCACCTCTCTCTGACTCTCTCATACACTACATTTACTGATAAGTTGGAAAAGGGTAAATGCTGACCATGCCAACGGGGTATGTATCGGGGTTTGAAGTTCGTGTTGTCGCGAGCTGATCAGCCACTTCTATGGCTAGAATACTCCTATCGTCAGGAACGTTCTTCTTTCAACTCCAGTAATTTTCACTTCCATCCATATGCGGAATGCGGAACTGATTAGTGTCATGTCGTTTTATGGCATCTCGCCTGGCTGGATGGGCAGAAATGTATATAGTTGTATATACACACACTCTAATTATCATTGCCATTAACCGAGCACTTAATCCTGGAAACCTCGTGATATCAAGTATCTATGACCCAAACAACACATGACGTCATGTCATTACTTAAAGAAATCTGTATAAAGTTTCAAACATTTTACGTTTGGTCGAGAACTACATATTTACGTTAGCATGCAGTGTTCATTTCCATTTCAAATTCGCGCTTCTGCGAGATTTCATCGGGATCATTTCGAACCAGACTTTATGCCCTGAACGTTTAGTTTGCTCCACTTTAAACCTATTCGCTGCACTTTATGCAACCTCGAAGCGACGTTTATGTAAACTGACGTGTAAAATATTCTATCACACTTGATGGAATGATGGGTAGACTTCACTCTTCGCTTTTGGTGAATTTATGTAAGAACTAAAGAAGTACAGTTAGACGAATGCTTGGCTCTGACTTTGAGGTCCCAGGTGCGAATCCCAAGCCTAAACCAATGATTTTCGAACTTGTTTTCGATTTCATGTTTAGATCTTCTGATCTAAACATAATGAAATAATTCTTTATCACGTGCTCAGCGGTGAAGGAAAACGTCGTGAAGAAACACACGTAGCCAAGAAATTCGTTTCGAAGCTATTTGACCTAACCTGTATTGGGGTGGTAGTCTCTTCGGGTTGGAAGGTCAGACAGGCAGTCGCTCCCATACCGGACCAGTGAAACCTTCAGGTTAGGTAAGCGGACACTGAAAAACGGGATAATGATGATGCCAGAAGTAAGGACTAAAAAGGGAATTGATTTTTCTCTACTGAAATGTCGGTAACAATAAAATATAGAATGCGTTCAGCTGCTTATTACTCCGAGCAATATAGTATTTATCATCCCTTACTTGTCCATTCATATTTTGGTAACCCGACAAATACACAGAATTTGTAAAAAACTGAAAACATTGAAAGAGAGGTATATCTTCTTAATGTTCTTGGAACACGTTTAGCTGCTAATCTTCCCGAGCATGTCGTAAAAGCGACAGAGGGATTGTGTCCTTTCTAATATGATGGACAATTATTATGTGCGATAGACTACCTTGTCACCATAATAAATCATATCCATCTTAGGATTTTGTATCAACAGTGGCTGCAAGTTGTCTTGTGATTACTTGTGGCTCTGCCCACCCTGCTAGGGCTTACGGGCGTGAGTTTATGTATGTGTGAATCACAGCGACTTGTAGGATCTATTGCGATCGTTGAAAGAGAAGTACCTAATGGAAGGTTTATGTAAAACTCATCGTTGTGGGATTCAGAATAGCTCGGTTAATTGCCAATCTATGAATGAACTTTACACAGTCAATAAAAAGGGTATTGCAATCAGTTTTCAGATAATTGATGTGCCACGTTTACAACACCCTTTACCATTACCAGCGCCTACACCTACACCATTGTGTAGGCAGAATCATATTTAAGTCTGTCTATTTAAGTGATATTTAAGTCTTAAAGTGGACATGTGATCAGCCTATAACGGCCTCTGTGGTCTAGTGTTTGAACATTGGGCTCACGCTCGGGAAGCCCTGGGTACGATATATCACAAAAAACACTTTGTAATACCTAGTGCGATTAGGACATTCCAAGCTATCTGAAAGTACGCGCGGGCACGTTTAGCAGTCGATCCCGGTCACTATTGAGTTAAGTATATAGTTTTTTCATGAGATATGCCAGAGGCATTTGCCAGTTCAACAGTAACCCTGATACTAGGGTTGATAAAGTCACGAAAGAAGAGAAGCCCATGACCAAAATATTTGTCACTTGTGTTGGTGTGGATTCATAGATCTCTTCCACAACAGACCCGGGATGATAAGTAACTAAACGTAACTATTCTAAGTACTTATGTTTTTCTTTACCCCTTTAGTGCAGCAGAGAAGAAAATCCATCAGAAAATAATGCCGTGTAAATTACGATTCGTGACGTATTTACGTAAACAAGTCCGAATATAGAAAATGCGTACGACAGGATTATTTGTAATCTGACAACACCAACCCAAATTTAATTAGGTAAGCAGTTGTCTCAGTGACAGCGAAACAGCGGCTGAACATCGACATAGTTTTTCGTTCGAAAATGATACGGTTTCTTACCTTAAAATACAAGCTGAATTTCACACATTTTATATTCTTTTTCTCTGACTAAACATTTTGATTATATTAAAGACTATTAAATATATAGAAACAATTGACGATTAGAATATTGATTTATTTATTCACAATTTACATACACATTACAGGCAATCCCAATTCCACTAGGTAATGCAATTATTCTTAAATATTATAAACTCAAAAGTTTTGCAACTTAGTCTGTAAATTTCGTTAACGAACACGTTAAATTAATAGATCGATGTCAGTACCTATGGAGTTCGGAGATAGTATTAATAGTCTTTAGTGCGCGTGCTACTCGAGCGTAGCTGCCGAGGTTGGTGCGCGCAAACATTAACGGGACCATCTAGGTTTTCGACCGTTTAATGGCACTAAAAACTGGACAGAATTTCCGGATATAAGGGAATGTATACATAGGGTATATATGTATAGGGGAATGGACTCAAGTGGGCCGAAGTAAGGACAATTTGTTCAGGTGGGGTTTCTCGGATGGCTCGGTCTTAAAGTGCAAGTGCGGCACTGTTCCCCAAACGATGGAACATCTTACATCGTGTCCTGCGTGCTCGAACACCTGCACGCAGGAGGATCTGATGAGTGCTGCAGATAGCGCCATACTTGATGCCAAGTTTTGGGCCGATACTATTTAGTTTGCCATCGACACGATTAGAAGAAGAGGGAATTCATAGTATATATAAGGGAGACGACAACCTAAACTTTTGACGAAACCTCAAAATATTCTACGAGTATGAAATAATGACGTCATCAAAAGCTGGTCATGCTATAAGTCATCATGCTTATAAAATTCCTGATTAATACGCTAGTCGCGTGAAATCAGACGCAGATTTAGTATTCTCACTGAAATCCTGTAACGCCTAAAATAACCGCTCTTTATTTTACTGCGGTCGGCTTTATGGCATCAAAGGTGTTTAATTTATTTTGTAACAGATAAAACTGGGCATATACTGTTATTTTCAAGCTTTCGTAAATAAAATGATTAAATGCTGAGATTTATTTGTCAATTCACATTGTTAAGAAAATTACAAAGAGAATGTGCAGTTACTTAAGTATTCTGAAGGTGAAATACTGATTCAAAAAAGGTAAAAAAGGATATTTCATTCAATCAGATAATTTATTAGTAACAAGCTTTTTCGCGACTCGCTTCCGTTACATTCAGGAAAACACGGTTCCCCTTTCTTGATTTAGAACAAAGAAGAGAACTTGGAACAGAATCTCAATCCAAAGTGATTGTCTTATTCCTTAAAAGCCCAGCAATAATTATAAATACAACTAAAGGAATTAATCAATTCCGAAAAACAAGGGTAAAATAGAATGCGAAAACGACTTTGTTTTCGGAAATCGGGAAATCAAACCGGAAATTTGAAACGTAAAGTAGTGTTGCCCGATGATCGACTGTATCTCGATGAATAATAATCGATTATTTTATAAGCCTCCCAATAATCTAAATATCGATATACTATCGAGTATATTGCAATGATCGATTATATCGAGGTATTAACTGAGACAGTTTTGATACCCGATGGGGACGTTGTCGAAATCACTTTGTGAGACTGTCTTTTGTTTGGTAAGGACTTTGCAGGCTTGAATCGTCTGATTGTCTGAAAAAGTATTCTGATTCCCATAAAATGATTCTGTGCTTCGGAGGGCACGTTAAGCCGTAAGAACATATCCACCTACCCGCAGTGGAGCAGTGTTGTGGAGTATGCTTCATACCCCCTTCGGTTGATTGAGGGCAGGCCTGTGTCCAGCAGTGGGACATATTGACTGTTTATTATTATTTAGTACTGTTCACCTAGATTATACAACAATACTATCTTAACCTATACGTCGATAATCGATTATATCTACCAATTATAAGATTACAATCGGTAAAATAAAATCATTTTCAATATCGATAGCATCGATACTATCGATAGGCATATCGACGTTTAGATTATTTAAGGAGTCCATAATTATTCCATAATTGATTAATCGAGAAGCGATTATAAAGCTAAACAGGAATAGCCAAAAATTGATCACAACGTTAGCGTATTTCAGAAACCTATCAATCAATGCATCAGTATCAATCTATCGGAATCCATGAATAACACTTGATGATGATCTCCGACCGATTTCGGCCATGGCGACCACTTCGACTCCTAGTCGGCACGACGCTGATGCACCCGAAGATGGCTTATGTAACCTATCTTTACAGTGAACTCCTGCGCACAGTGAGCGGCAGGGGGATGGGCCTTCAACTCATCACGTTTAGCGTCGATGACGCTTATCTATCTTTCGAGTGTTGATTTTTTTTCTCAAAATCCGATTGATTTATGGTTCGATAGATTTCATGTTTTAAGATTCGTTTGTATCACAGTGTACTTACAAATTTTGTGGAGAGACTGACTTTCCAAAAAAAAGAAAATGCAGGTCTTTTTCGTTGGTAACAAAGAGTCTGTGTACAAATTTTTAGCTTCCTACCATGATAACTGCAAAAAGTCCCATATAAAATTTCACCCCCTCTTTGAAGAGGTTGCGAGCAGATTTCCCAAAAAAAATGATGCACGATTTTTTGTTAGTGACAGATAGTCCGCATACCAATTTTTAGCTTTCTACCTTGAAAATTGCGGAATACTCCATACAAATTTTCACCCCCCATTTTAGGTGCTTACAAAGAGACAAAATGTTGCATTATGTCACTCTCTATCCCTTCAACTACGTCCATTTAAAAATCACGACATATTGTCGCTTCGTTTTGCCGTGAAAGACGAACAAACAAACACACACACTTTCCCATTTATAATATTAGTATGGTTGTAAAAATATTGTAGGTACCTACTATTGTAAAATCTAGCACGCAATCTGTACTTAGTTTTGTTTGTTTAATCTATAAATAAATAATGCATCTACAAAGCAGTATATTGTCACAAGTATCAACCACACTCGGTCAAGGTAGTCGGAAATAGCACCCGCAAAGCTTCCTGGACTCTGAAACTTTATAGCGAGCGGTAAATGTGATCACTTTACGACTCAAGGCCCTCTGACTAAAAATAATCAACGGCCATTATTCACTGGCGACAAATACCCCTTCTGCGTCACTCTATGCAAATTTTATAGCGCTATATTTTATTTTGTAATTTTTACCAACACCCCCAGTGCAAACAGGCTCGTAAATATTCATGTAACAAAATCCTCCAAATAGGTACTGACGGTAATGAAAATAATTTCTGATGATTACATAAACTCACGGCTTGAATACCTTATATAGCTACCATACTAGAACAAAATACTGAGCAGCCGTGCAACTTGTTTCTCAGGTCAGATAAAATTGAGAGTGCTAAGGGCTCTCACTCGATTAATTTGAGGACAAACAAACCCGAGAGTTTCCTGGAGTCGATTCTCGTTCTTTGTCTTAGAACTCGCCTTCGAACAAATTACATGTAAAATGGTGTTTACTGAATTAAAGTTATGTTCAATATAGGCCGAAGTAGCATTTCCTTCTTGAAACAAGAAAAAATAATGTGGTCAATTTCTTATCACTCCTCGAACATCTCAAACCGACTAATGAACTTTCTAATATAGAATACCTTTAAGGCGTAGAGGAATTCAACATTAATTGGCATGAAATGAAAAGAAATACTTTATTTACTTACTTAATGTCAGTGATTGGAATTTTAAGTATTGATTGCGGGTTCCGAGGGGAAATTTATTAATAATTCATAATGTAGGCTAAGCTGACAACATGCTGTTTATGAAATGAACATCATCAATAACTTAAACGCCACGCTCTTGTCAGTGTTAATTTCAGACTTTTGCGATGGAAACTTTCACTTGATATTAACTCAGAATAATGAGTTGAATCATTCCTCTAAGAATTCTAATTCTAGGTGTACACACCGTACACCGTCATACAAGTACGTATGGGTGTTAGTGACACCGTAACAAACACTGAGGAGGATGATTCAGACCAGGATGTTGAGTTGATATCAAGTGGAATTTCTTGTCGGAAAGTTCATGATTCACACCAACCACCAAACCAAATTTTATTACTAAATAAAATTTGGTGATAGATTTATTCCAACAGAGCACTGTACTCTTCAAAGTACTAGAGTAAGTACTCCATTGCATAAAAGTGCTGACTTTGACAAAACGTACGCTTGAATTAACAAGAACTATTCCTTTGTAAGTGAATATAAAAACTTTTGTTCAACAATAGGCTACTTGACAACCTAGTCAAATGAGATACTTTTTATGAAACGTCAAAACGAAAGTTTTCTTTGGAGTTTGTATAGAAATGCTGTCCTGTGACGTCATCAATAAAAGCGGTCAAACGTCGTACTTATTGTTGATTAAAAGGTAAAATGGGACTGATTTTTGATCATTTTAGACTAACTTCTATTTCTAAATTATCATTTCAATTTATAATTGTCCAACGACCATGTCGCACCCACTCCAGTTCAAGTTGGGAACGTTACACTCGAAGTTGTAGACCAGTACATTTACCTAGGACAAATAATCCAGTTAGGTAAGTCCAATTTCGAGAAAGAGATCTCTCGTCGGATCCAACTCGGATGGGCAGCGTTCGGGAAGCTGCGGAATATCTTCTCGTTCAAAATACCTCAGTGTCTCAAGACGAAAGTCTTTGACCAGTGCGTGTTGCCAGTGATGACCTACGGCAGTAAGACGTGGCCGCTTACTATGGGTCTCGTGAGGAGGCTCGGTGTCGCTCAGCGGGCAATGGAGAGAGCTATGCTCGGTATTTCCCTGCTCGATCGAATCAGAAATGAGGAGATCCGCAGGGGAACTAAAGTCACCGACATAGCTCGGAGAATTGCAAAGCTGAAGTGGCAGTGGGCAGGACACATAGCGAGGAGAACCGATAGCCGATGGGGCGGAAAGGTTCTAGAATGGCGACCACGTGTCGGACGACGCTCAGTGGGTAGGCCCGCTACAAGGTGGACCGATGATCTGGTAAAGGTCGCGGGAAGCCGCTGGATGCGGGCAGAGCAGGACCGATCGTCGTGGAGATCCTTGGGGGAGGCCTATGCCCAGCAGTGGGCGTCATACGGCTGATGATGATGAATTTATGATTCATCTTTAACCCAGTCAAATACCCTTTTTATTATGCGGATGTTACCAAAGTTGACACGGGTCTTATAAAAGAAAAAAGACAGTCTGGAACAATAAGTAAGTTGAAATGAGTATTTGTAACTTTTGTACCTATTTTTGTACGCGATGAACCGCAGCTGGCCTACGTGGGTGGGAAACGAATAATAAATAAATAAGGAGAACATGACATAACTACGCATAACATAAACAGCCTAGTAACATGCATAATATAAACAGCCTATAGAAGTTCCATTGCTTGGCACTGGCTTCCTCTCAATCAGGTGGTGGAGGTATTTTTTACGTCTAATAGCCGGGACCAATGGCTTAACGTCCCTTCCGAAACACGGAATCGTCTTACTTTTTTCGAAGAATCACGTGATTCAGCCTTCATTATCCTTAAAACCAAAGGACATTCTCACAAAGCGATTTCGACATGTCCCCATCGTGAATTGAAACCGTACCTCCAGATCGTAAGCCCAACGCTAAGGTTAAGAATAGATGATTTTTAATATAAGATTTAATAATATATAGAATAAGATTTTTTTGTTGTGAAGTTTTTTCACTAACTCTATTGGCTCGACCATTATAGCAGGCTCAACAGTCACCACCTAACTGGTCTAACAGAAATCTCGGTGAGGTGTGGTGTGCATACTTAGTTCATCTTGCGATGGATGTACCTCTGACTACCCCAATTAGGATATAGCATAATAGGATTTTTCGAAGAGTAATAGCGGCAGGACTCGCCTGGTTGAAATTTTAATCGGATTTTATTTGGAGAAATGCTGCTCATGAGAGTAGGTTTTTTTCAATTCGTCGCGTTGCACCCTAGTAAAAACTGCATGCAATAAAAATGCACAATTTGGGCGTAATGGGTCAGAATGAGGTACGTTACTTATATATAATAACGTATGAATGTGTTAACTTTACCAAACTTATAGTCTTGATACCTATAGCGGTCTGCATTTGTAAAATTTAGGCCCAAAATATGAATAAATTCGAGCCAAATCTAAAAATCTGAAATATAGCAGAAATGAAATACAAACTTGACCTAAAAGTAATTGACCCAAAGCTTATATAACGGAGTAATTCAGTCGTCAAATCTTTAAGTCATAACGTAATAAAATTCACCCTTGTGTTTATGACTTGTGAACTTAGTAGAAAGAGCTTTTAGGATTATTTAATTTATTTTCCAGACATTAAGTACTATTTGACGAGATTGCAGCAGTCGCTAAATTCAATTGAAAAAGGATAATAAACTCAAGGTCGTATACGCTGGAACTCCAGCCAAGTAATTAATTTCATCTGTGGCAAATGTACAATAATTCACGTCAAAAAAAAACACAGGCTGTATAGATTTACTTCTATAGAGACATACATACAGATACATCTCACGCCTGTAGGTGATCACTATCGAGGAGACCAGATTCATAAGCCACTAGTGGCTCTATCATGGGTTTCCTCTCCGCGCATTCATGCACTGTCTCGCCCGTCCACTTGGTAGGTGAGATTTTTGTGTGGAATGTCCGAAACTACGTATATGTTTAGCTATTAAAAATTCAGAGAAAATTAAATCGAAACAGTCGGACATAGAGGAGACTTCAGACAGACGGACTTTTCTTTTTTTTGAGTCAAATTTCTCGATTTAATTTTCTCTTTGAGTTTCTCTAAGCACCGATGACTGTTACAAAAACAAAAATCCAATAAAAAAATACTTTCTCACTTAATGGCTTTCCCGTCATAACTTTAAAACGTTTTAGTTCATCCGGACTCAACTAAACAAGACTAGCCACTTTGTAATTACTTCTAGATAATGAAAATTAAATTTTCTTAATTCACTAGATGTTCAGGGAACAAATTCCACCGAGGTTCAAGCGTTGCAAAATAGGTATTTGCTTTGTATATATTATTATTTGACATTTAATTTGACTAAGGTTTTCTGGTAGAAATGGCTGTTTAGCAATAAGGCCGCCTATTATTTTTATTTTATCTGTTTGTAACTGTTCTATAAGTTACATGTATATGCAATACGGCATTATTGATTGATTTATTGTTTTTTTTTTTTCTTTCCTTATATTTTGGAGTTAAACATATTATGATGATGTTTTAAATACAATGAACATAATTCAATATAACGCCCGTATCCCTAACATGGCGGGTACGGCATCCAGTCATCAATAAGACGACCCAGCACAGCCCTGACATCTATCCTTAGATGTTTTTTTTATTAAAAGATTGAGTGCGTTTTACCACGATCCAGATTGGTCTAAAGCAGCGATGTGGTCTAATGTGGAGCATGCGAAGTGTCTATTCACTCTTGCATTACAAATTCCCTAATTTTAGCTATCGGGGAACAATGAAGCAGGAAGCGAATTTTATTTTTTAGCAGTTCGCATAATGAAGGAGGAAATGGATCTAATGGTTCGAAGAGGAGTCGAATATGATGATATTGCTAATGATGGATGAGACGCTTTATAGAAACATCGTCGAAAAGTAGATAGTCATAATTTTGGAAGAACACCAAAAAGTTATAACTAGTTAGTATTTACAAAATAATTTCTTAGAAAAAAAAAAAGAGTTTATTTGCCAGCACATATGGTAAAATAGATGGTTCAACACTTTAGTACAATTTAATTCATCGTGCGGGCTAAAGCGCTTAGTTACTCGAGCATTTTTGAGTGAATAGGCCGGGAAACCAGTGAGGTGAGATAGTCCACGTGCTGTGAAAGCCCGAACCCTTCTCCCGGGGTAGCTTATCTGAACATCTCGAACCGGAGCAGTCTCACGTTGCTTGAAGGATGTAGCGAGACACTGACTTGTCAGATTTAATAGGACTTATAAACAGACAGACTTGAATTTTAAAGTTTATAGAAGGAATACACTTATTAATTAGGTAATTAAGTAAGTGAGTAAGTACATATACAGGGTGGCCCAGAAGTTCACGTTCAAAATGAAAAATTTGATAGAGGGGCTCATTAGCTACCAGAAACACCCCCATGTATGTTCAGCGATTATTTACGGTTTAGGAGATATGACCCATTTTATACTTTTTTCTAGATTTTCAATTTAAGTTTTTTTTTAAGTTTAGCCAAACTTTCAAAAATGTTAATTATAAGCGAGGTGAATATGAAAGATATTTCGGAAATGTTATTCCAAAATTCTTTTCCTTTTCCCCCAAAGCTACATTTCAATATAAGAGATAAAAATAACTTCTGAATTGTACAGTAACTTTGGAATTTTTTAAAAATTGTAATAAGCCTGCAAGATATTCGGAGTACGCTCGACTGCTGAAATGGAAATGTGAGAGAGTTGGCAGCTGTGATAAACTCGCGTATTCCTGACTCATCACAACTTGACGCCACTTTGTATTCTTCAGCGTCGGCAAATAGGGGCATCCGCACAATATTGTTATGATACAAGATTCAACAATAACATTTGCGAGGTTGAAGGCAGGTTTAAAACTGAATTAATGAGGTAGTCTTGCTAAGGCGTTTATAGAAGGGATTGAGTAAGTCGCTCGTATTCAAAGATGCATAAAGATGGTGATAGAAATAGGGTCACTATTTCGAAATTTGATGAATCGTGTCAAGACCCAAAGATTTTTAAGCGATCTGGGTATTTAGTAAGTAGTGTAGTAGTAGTATAATTGGCGATGTCCTTAGAAAAGTTGTAATACGAGCTACTCTGAATTGGCGCGCGGGTATGAAACGATTGATGAATGTGGAGGAACCAAGATAAGTGTGTCAGGATCGAAGCAAATGGAATTCCATAGTCTATGCTTACCGATGGGAAATAGGCGTGAGTTTATGTAAGTACGTGAATGAAATAATAGTACCAAGCGTGTATTAAATTTGCACATCTTATCAGGAAAAGAAGAATTACTTAAAAATCAGATTATGTCTGGATCGAATAGACAGAAACCTGTCTGAGGGTCCGGTTTCAAACCAAAGCTTACCTCTTTCAATCTTTAACGCCTTAAATGGTAATATTAATCACCACGCGATTGTGTTTCCTATGAACTTTTAATATGTAATAATTAAAATATTGTTTCGTTTAAGTACCAACCATAATAACCAGCTTCAACAAAAAGCAAATAAGCTTATTTGACGTACATTTCACACTCAATATTGTTTGGAAATAGAGTGAGGATAATATTTACCATGTTTAAATTGTTGGTTCCATAAAAGGTGTTCACATCACAGTGTGTTCAATTATCGAATGCCAAATAATGTTTATTTATGTCTGTCGAAAATGTGTGTAAGTAATTACTTACTTTAATAAATTATACAATAGAATGTAGACACAAAAACTAAAAAAAACATAGAATTAAAATGTCGGCCTCTGTGTCCAACGGTTGGCCCCGGATTCGAATCCCGGTGGAGACATATCAGGCTAAGCAACTGATAGTAAGTAAGATGATCTGTGCTTGGGAAAGCAGTTGAAGCCGATGGTCTTAGTTATTGCTTACTGTTGTAAGTAAGTAGAAGTTTGGCGGCCTATGGCGGCTCAATAATAACCCTGACGATGGTCGATGAGTTTGGTAATCCATCTCACAACCCACACGATAGAAGAAGATAGATTAAAATGTTATCAAACAGAGTTATTGTCAATGGCAAAAAAATACTGATTTTATACCTAAATGAAGATCGTGACTGTACCGCTTATGCGAGGCTCAACTTAAACGGGTTTTCTTTTCAATCTATGAGTACGATTCCCGAGGATAGCTGCTTTTTTTTGATGTGACTTATTGTAGATTTGCTGCAGATGACATTAACTATTTGGCCGGACAAAAGGCTAAGTATGAGCAATGATGGTCGGATTTAATTGAAACCACGAGGGGAAGTTTATTGATACAATATTATGTCATGTACACTACCGATTATGTGGGTCAAGACACGCGTCCTTTGAGGATAAAACCTAAAAGCTTAAATGTAAGCGGCAGCACTGTTGAGTGTTCCTCAATTTTGACAGTTCTCCATACTGCCCAGCTAAAATTCGTGATAAATTGCTACGAAATATGGATCAACGTGGAGTAAAAAGAAAAGCCAGTTTTGATTGAAAATACGTTTTATTCATAAGTTTTCTTATACGTTATACATTCAGTTTTCTTCTTTCCGATCTTTAGGGAATAATATAACACTATGACTTTGCAGTTAAACGCTGCGAGGTAACTTGTTCCTCGTAGGTAACTATCCTTTTTCATGTCGGAACCCAATTTTTCACGAAAAAATAATATGAAAGTTCGCCACCAAACTTGACATTTTGATATTCACCCCAATATTCGTATTTGACATTTTTTGTTGACATTGCGCACTTACTTACTTTTATATGCGCAAATGTCAAATTGCAATATTGCTTTTGTAGATGAAATACTTCGATGTGGCCTTTTCAATTTCCCAGATGCTATTATATAGTACCTATAGCAACAATGAGTTACTTGAAATGTGTACTTAAATATAATGATACAAAGAAAACAAGACTTTTCTATTGACGATGGATAGGAAGGAAAATACGCGTATAATAAACGAGTAGGGAAAATGTTTGCTTTGAATTCAAAAGTCAGAAATCATAAAAACTTCTCGCTTTATTGCTTTGTGGTAAAAATATCATACCTATCCATACATTTTCAGAGAGAGCTAATGTAATTTGGCAATGTTTATTGTACAATTTTGTAGCTGTTGGACCGCGCATAGATATATCTTGACAGAAGACAAGTAATCATGATAATATGCAGTGGCAATTGCTGGGGAACAATGTTGCATTTCGCTTGTATGTGGATGCTATATTTTGGAAATGCAATTTTCGGGCACAGAAATAAAAAATATTTCTTTCAGAATATTTTTTGTTTTCTGATTCGTACACATACGTGTTTGTATTTGGTTTGGATTCTGATGTCCGTAGGTACCTATCTACTTACTCGGTCGTGAGCAGATTTGGTTTCGAAAATATTTGAATGATCTTCAACAGCGCTATAGACTTTCTTTACCAATCTGCTGAGAAATGTGGTGTAGATTTCACACTCCGATTGATTGAAAGGAGGAGGTAGTCCTGTTTGGATTAAAAGTAACAAAACAGATATATTATACCTACTTTTATCATCTGAAATATAATGTACCTGCATAAATATAACATTTTCTACGAAAAAAAAGTAATAAATGTAAGTAGTTCAGAGAACTGAAAGAGTAATACAAATAAATGTTAGGAGTATTATTAGAGAAGTAGGTAAAACGACTTAGCAATGGTCCACTTAATAAATTGAATTTCTTTCTACGAATGTGATTTGTGTGTTGCTTGTGAAACATCTAGGTTTGCTGAAGATTAAATAAGCCCCTAAAAGAAATAAGGTAACCTATTTTTTACAGTAAGATTATCAAAATCATAAAGGTATTCGTGATTTTGCTATCCTTAGGAGAGTATGACCGTGCATAACTTCATAGTTTGGTTCGTTGCATGGGAAAACATTTTTATTTGTTTAGCAATTGTTATCGTATGTTTCAGTGGATATGTTTGTTATTCGGTCGCAGTTCCGACACAATAAGATCTTCGTGCTCTGATGTACGACAGTCCTCGTTAAGCAAAGAAGTGTTCAAGTAGTTTGAAACCTCTCCACAACTGTCGTAATTCGGGTATTTTCACTGGCTTTACGTAGAATTGCATGGTGTAATGCTTAAAATAGTTCCTATTACTTGCCAAAATGTCGAGTATGAACTCATATATTAGCGCAGCGACACGCTATAATGGAGGTTTTAGCATATAAAAAATAGGTCCAGCTAATTGCACCGTATTTATTCCGTATTAAAATTTAGTTTCGATCGCCATCGACTCGCAAAGAAGAAGAAGATTCCTGAACAAAGTAACTGCCTGACCAATTTCGGCAATTTCTTGTCAAATAAATATCTAATTCAATTTCCTTTAGATACCTAGCCGCTTAATAGAAACCTAGGAATAGGTCGGAAGAATTTAGCTAAAGGAAATATATTTGTCGGCTTTATTGGCCAATTTGAATACTGCTGAATTTTATTTGTTGTCTCTGTTTTGAAACTATTTTTAGTGCGACGTGCATTAGTCAGGGACGAAGGTAAATGTTTCAATACTCCAATTTCAATCTCGAACATATATCATACAGATTATTTCTGATATTTCTTACTTAGGTACTTATTGTGTTGTTAGATGTAAATAGGTTTCATCTATCTCCTTAGTGTTATGCCATTTTTTATAATCGGAAGATTTGGCAAGTCTAGTTTATTTACAGAAGCGACTATCTGACCTTCCAACCCGCGAAGAGTAAATCAGCCCAATACAAGTAAAGTCACATACATCCCAAACCCATTTCTCGGGAATGTGGGTTTCCTCAAAATGTTTTTTAAACAAAGCATGAATTGGAAAATAAACTCGAAAATTATTATTTTGCAAATGAGGTTGAAAAGCATACCTAATTAATTTGAGAAGGCTTTGTTAAAGGCTCGATATTAATGAAAGGGTTCGTATTTTTGTTCCAACATAATATAATGAAACCTAAATAAACGTACATATAAACGATATTGTTACAAATAATGTTTAAAAATACGTTTACGCATTTTAATTTAAAAAATACAAAGGTGGAAGTGGAGTTACGCGTTTGCGGTTTGGCTCGAAAATGTTACCTACAAGTAGTACCAGTAGTAGGTATTATAGTGACCAGTAGATAACTAGGGGGGTCAATATTGCAATTTGACATTTGCGCATATAAAACTAAGTGCGCAATGCACACAAATGTCAAATAGCAATACCTATTGCTTTTTCAGATGAATTGCTTTGATGTGGCTTCTTTACCCTCTCTGGTGTATATAGGTTTGTGTTGTTGTCCCTGCCAAAAAACCTTTAATCTTTGAAAAAAAAGAAACAAACGATAATTTCGTATAATATTATGTTAAAACACGAGTGAGATTGAGAGCTTGATGATTTTTCCATACTCACTATAATATTACATCTTCACTTGTATAATGACGATTTAAGTATAGGGTAATAATTTGACAAAACGAACGAATTCTACTTTTTAAGAAATAATGAGTCACGATGTTTTAAAAAAAATGGCAATCTTAGGTACCCTAAAATCGCACATGCGATATGCGATTGCTCCATGAGGAAAGCCCGTTACAAAAATGACACAGATTTTTTTCTTCCGGGAAACACCAACTTTGCCGTATAATAAATACCCTCTCATCGGAAATCCATCTCCGAAACAATTGTTCTTTGATGGAATGCTATTAGGGGATGTCGTGATACAACAAACCTGTCGTGGTACCTAAAAATTATTTATTTTCTTGGAAATACTAAACACAGATTCAGGTTGCTTTGAATTGCGCAACTTCATACCAAGTAGACTAGACAGGGTAGGGTAGGGTAGGGTAGAGTAGGTATGTTAGAGTCGAGAATGGACTCTGGTCTAAACTGCAAGATGGAATTTTCAAAACCACTAAATTTCTGTTACACTGAACAGTTTATTGCTGTTAAGGTTTAGGGTACTTTTCTGCAGAAACGGAGATGACTCCACAATTCTTCTTCAATTTACAGTGGGAACGCACCTTTACAGTGGAGTTTACAAAATACCGGCGCAGTGATGTTTTGCTCATTAGTAGAGTATGTAATTCCACAAGACAATGTAACACATCTCTTTTTGTGTAGATATTATTTTTGTTGCTTATTTTATCACCACTACCAGTTTTCTGACATAATTGTCTCGGGTACCTCGTTGTCACAGTACGGTTCCTAATCATTTTTTTTTAAAGAACGTCTAGGTATCTGTGCGGAGGTTTTTCGTGCAGCTTCTTTCCCCCGGTTATTCAGGCTGTGAGAAGCTGCAGGAGTTTTGGCGGGTGAGTGCGTTCGTTATGTAAAAAATGACGATTCAAAATGTAGCTATGTTATCTACAGAATAAAGATATTTTTGAATTTGAATTACTATAAAAACAGTTAGATGTAGGTACCTACTTCGTTTTCATAAGTATACATTTTTTTTCCACAAAGACAAAGGCTTTTTTTACTTCAAAGAATGATATGAAACAAGGGATGTTACTCTAAAATCCACCCTAAGGCACTAAACGGGATCGTTAAACGTTTCATACTTTACGACCACGACGGTCTCAATATTGTTCAAGTGGAATACAGTCACGTAAAGTTGTAAATTGAAAGCCTGTGGGTGTGCAACATTACGATTCTTGACATCGGTTCATACGTGACCTAACAGTACAAATCTGGCAGCCACGACGGATAAGGAAATAGAGTTATATAACAAAAAAAGCTGTTTCTGTTTGTTCTTGACGTCAACTAGTCTCTTTAAACAGTGTTCCGTTCTGCTTGTTGTCCTGGTAATATCTACGATGATGGCCAATGGCCAGGGCTCTTTGGACCGCCCCTTTTGCGTTTTCCACGCGCACATCAGGTCAGATCTCATCGGGACAGGTGTTCCCCAGATCTTCTTAGCACGTGACCAATCCACCGCCATTTCCGTGTGCGGATATCAGCCACTACTTAATAGTAGAACTGGAACATAGTTACAAACAGCTCATATTCATATTTTGACGTGACTTATTGTAGATTTGCCGCAGATGGCATTAACTACTTGGCCGGACTAATGGGGAGCGCTCAAGGCTCTCACTCGGTACAACGTTTAAGACAACAGGCCTGAGAGTGCCCAGTTGGGCGCGAACCTCGGCTCTGGGCGTCGTCTGAGAGGAAAAATATTTGAAAGAATTAATGGACCCTAGTGGGTCGTGCCTCTATGGCTAGAAGAGTAATCGGGTCGTCGGGATCGTCGTCCTTCGGACGCCGATACTTTTCGGAATATTTTACGGAAGCCAAATCTACCAGGGGATTACAGACAGCAGACTTCTTGATGATTTGTAACGAGACGTTCCCTTCGAGCAAAGATACAGAAAATGAAGTATTCACCATCTTTAACGCGCCTTTCAATGCACGATATCTTACTGTTTCTTGGACAATTAGCGATTTCAATCCGCATTGTCCCGACCAAACCAGTCTTGCAAACTAAATTTTTATTAGACGTGTCCAGAAATTGAACCCTAGACCTCCGGATCGTAAACCCAATGCTCAACCACTGGGCCACGAAGGCCGTAATCTCTCAATATCAATAACTAGGTCACAGATATTTTCCAAATTTTGTTTGAATCCCAACTATTTTGCCCCACTGGTGAAATTAGAAAAAAATCATAGCACTTTTTTCGTAGCACATCTCTCGTTAATGGAAATGGGCATGACGATTTATTTGAATACTGGGTCATGCAAGCTGAGAACATGACACACATAATCCTGAGCGGAAAAAGTTGTCAAGAACCCCACGTCATAATTAGTCCGGTTAATTAATGGAAAGCGGACTGCTTTTCCATTCATTAGCATGAAAACAAAGGAGTATTATAAAGAATGAAACACGTGCCTTTTTGTTCGTGTTTCTTCAGTTTAGCCCCCTACAAAAGAACGGAAGTAGAGTGTTAGGTCACCGTCTCGTAAATATCTTATCTTACAAGGAAAATACTGTTAAGGTACTTGTTTACCATAAATAACTATTCTTCCTTTCCTACATTGTTTTAAGTTTACGCGGTTATTATCATAATTAAAACACATAATAACGGGTTCTTACCGCGTTTAAATCAGGAGACTCATCAGTCTCAGTGTAATCTCATCAGATTGGAGTGGAGTAGGTAGATCCATAATTTTCTACGGGCAGACATATCTGTCGACCCTCTTCCTTTCCTACTTTACTTATTGGACTTAGATATCAACATTATAGTGCTGTATATTCCATTAGGGGGGACCATAGACGTGAGTTTATGTTTTTCTGATTCTGATTATGTTGTTGCATATTGGGAATACTGTTTGTATAGGTAATTGAAACTATAAACTAATCTTAAGAGCCTTATATTTCACTAACACATAGTGACGTGCCGTTTCTAAGAATTTTCGCAAAGTGGTAATGTTCTCGTTGTAAAAACTTTCAATAGTAAGGGTACTGGCAACTTTTCTTTTTCAAATTGTTCTTTCTTGTACTCTGACTTTATCTGTCTAGAGGTTAGGTAATAAAAGCTCTTATTACAAAACTTTTGCGCTTTTTTACTGCCGGGAACGTTTCAAAAGTTCCCACCACTACACCACACCACTGGTGACTGCTAGGACACTATGGTGGCGCACCAACAGTCGCGTCACCAAAAAATATAGGTATACAGTTGTAATGCTACCTCACCTGCCCGTGCGTCATGATAACCGCACCGCATTGTACTACGTCTGTTCGCGTAGATAGTATTCGCAGCACTCGATATAAATCGCGTCGCGGTCGGTGCGGTTGCCGCGCAGAGCGTGCTGGTGTCTTTGTTAGTTGCGCGACTGTGGTGGCGGCGGCGCGCTACCATAATGTCCTAGTAAGATATGACCCTAACATAAGGGTTACTCGAGTTTATAGTCAAGTTTAGTCTTTTTAGCAATTATTCTGTACTTACTTATTAATTTATATTTTTTCTTTTTTCTCAAATAGTTTACTTTACGGTTTAGGTTTATTATGTGCTTAGACTCTAGAGCCCAGTTTTTTGTTTCACTGTCTTTTGATTCCACAGCCAGCAGCAAAAAATCAGCGTCATAGTCTAACTACAGCTAGGCCGTGACACTTGCTGAACTGAAGCGGTTTTCGGCATTAAGTATAATAATTATATGTAGTCCTCCTTGTCGTATCCGACAACGGCGACCTCAGTCTCTTCTCTCGTGCGCTCGAATGTGACTGGCAAAGCCAAACTTTGTTCTGAAAACCCGGTCACGAGTTGAAGGTGTCATGTCATGGTCTAAATCATCCTTCAAGGTTTTCGGTACGACGTCTCTAACTCCCGTGTATAATATTTGCCTGTCTGTCACATATATATATATATTTTTTTTGACGTGACTTATTGTAGATTTGCCGCAGATGGCATTAACTACTTGGCCGGACAAATGGGGAGCGCTGAAGGCTCTCACCCGGTACAACGTTTAAGACAACAGGCCTGAGGGTGCCCAGTTGGGCGCGAACCTCGGCTCAGGGCGTCGTCTGAGAGGAAAAATATTTGAAAGAATTAATCGACCCTAGTGGGTCGATAGCGATAAGCGCTGAATGAGGGAAATCGTCGACCACGCCGGCGGGGTCGGTATCGGGGACCTGGAGTGTTTGGTGTCGCGAGCTGATTGGCTGCCTCTATGGCTAGAGTGATCGGGTCGTCGGGATCGTATATTACGTCCTTCGGACGCCGATACTTTTCAGAACCGTCCCTAAGCGGGTCACATATATTAGTATTAGTTTATCACATGAACTTAACAAACAACATAAACTCACGACTGTATTACAAATGGGATAGTCTCACAAATTGAATTAAATAGCCACCGTCCACCGTCCCCTTTACAACTTGCACCTGAAAACTCCCCCCTATTCTACGCAAATGTACGGTGACTCTTTTACCGTGCAGGCCGTCAAACTGTGGAACGCGCTACCCAGGGTCACTCGGGAATGTGACACGGTGGGTAGTTTTAAAAGGAACTTGAAGGATTATTATTTGAGTCTTGCTTAAGTTGCATTAGTCGTATTTGTATGCGTTTACTTATTTATTTATATATATATATATATATATATATATATATATATATATATATATATATATATATTGTATATAGTGTGTATTTTTTAAAAACCAATATAGAAAGTATATAATATGTTTATATATTTATGAAATATATATTATATTATAATTTATTTAAATGTGGTTTGTAGGTTTAGGTTAATATTGTGTCTTATATTAGTATAAGTAATTTCTAAATAATTTGTACGCGTATGTATGTCTATCTATATAATATTATACATTGAAAGTCTCTCTTGTCACGTAGGTCAGCTGGAAGAAATCTCTTTGTTTAGAGATAAGCTTGCCTGTACTATCTGTTTTCTTTGTATGTTTCTTGTGTCTGTTTCATTGTGTACAAATAAATAAATAAATAAATAAATAAATAAATAGGTAAATACATATGCTTCACTGAGTATTCTTTTAGACCTGTTGGTGAGCCGTATTGTCCTCTATTATGGTCGACAGTCAACCTGTGTTAGTGTTCATCACATTAAAGAAGAAATATTCTGTAAAAAAAAATATATATTCTTAAAGAAATCTCAATATTCATTTAAACTCATCACATGTAAAGAAAGAAAGTTTTTGCTCTTGTCGGTGCAGCATTTTCCATGCTACTTTTTAGGGAGAAAATAGGGCAGTGGTTACGCTCTTGCTTTCCGCCCCGCAGTACTCTGTCTGACGCAAGTGGGATGGCGCCCAGAGTAGTCCATCACAAAGCCATACTAGGACTCCTGCCCTTCGCCTCTGAATAGTATTGACAGTTACTGCTGCCCTCTAACTCAAGTAAGAAACAAACAAGTAAGAATTATAAATGACCAGGGTCATTATATATATAGTTTAGGAGTCAGGACTCCTAAACTAAAAGATATTAGGTTTTTATAATCAGTACAGTAGAAGACAAAGACGTACTTAACTATCTCATTGCATTTATATGAACCCATTACGTCTCTGCACTTTGTGGTTTTTAAAATATTACTTACTTTTTGCTTTAATCGTCTCCTGGTGAAAATGGCGTCGAATGGACGTGTCCAGGATATGAAATAGAATATTCTAGATTTGTCTTTTCGTCTTTGATAAGTAAGTACTTACATATAGATTTTATCGAACGCATTGTCGATCGAAAAAATTTTTTTTACTTCTTTTGACGATGAATAAAACTGCGTATCCGCTTCTGACTTTTTAAAAGTTTTCTACCAGTTTAATAAAATCTCTGATTCCTGCAGACATTTTATTCTTATTTTATTCATTTATTTATTCCTAATTTTATTTTAAGTTATACCTGTAATTTTCTCGGCCGCTCCCCACCAGCCACTGAGCAAGGTCTACCTCACCCCTCGGACTTACTTTAGTTTTCAACCGTATGGACTTCAGACGTTACACACACAGAAGCGCGTGTACGATAACCTCAATGTGTAGTGTCTGTGTAAAATGAGGATTTTTATGAAGTGTCAGGGGTGTACCTTTAGGTTAGGTCAACAGAGCCTGTGAAAACGGGATAACACTAGAGAGATGACGTTGCGCCCGTAAAAATGTGTTTGTTTGACCTGTACTCCTTATCTCTTTATGCTCTCTTCATGTCTTGGAGATAACAGCATAGTGGGTCCTTTCAGAATACAAGCTCAACATAAAAATGATTCTGGTTCAACGATAAATTTGGTACTTATCGGACAATGGCTGAACTAGTCATGGTGATAGGAGAGAACCTTTATATAAAAGATTTTGATTTCTGTTTTTGTTCTCATGAACAGAAAATTATTATATCAACTTAAAATTAAAAACCTTAGTATGATCGGCTATTTATGAAATAAATACTTTTGCATGCAATATCTTACGAAAAGTAATGAAAATAAAATTGCAGCCTATCACATAAAATATACATTGCCGATAAAGTGACTATAGAATTTGAGAAGCAGTAGAGCTATCGTAATTATTTGTGTACTGGAGTAGTAGTAAAAGAGAGTGGGGTTGAACCGGCGACAGCGGTTCTCACACGTGTTTCTTCTATTCCGTGGTAACCGTTTTATAGTTAAAACTTGTAGCAAATATAATGATAAATAAAATAGCATTGACATGTTTCATCTTAAGCACAATAAATTTGTATCTGCCCTCAGAGTGTTAAAACAGATGTAACATCAACTTAATTGACTAATGTACAAACTACTTATTTGCATTTTATAAATTGTTATTTAAGCTGTTTGTTTCCCGATTTGAAATAAATAAATAAATACACTTCCAACAATCATTTTATTATAATATATAGCCCAGTTGGAAGAACGCTTGACTCTCACTTTGAGGTCGCAGGTTCAAATCCCAACACAGGCCTAAACCAATGATTTTCGAATTTGTTTTCTAATTCATGTTTAGATCTTAAATGTTTATTACGTGCTTTGTGGTGAAAGAAAACATCGCGAGCAAACCCACATTCCCGAGAAATGCGTTTCGGAGGTAAGTGACAGAACCTATATTGGGCAGGTTTTCCCTTGGCGGGTTTTTATAGGATACGAAGCACCTTTAGCATTTTCCATTCCAGTCTATCAAAGGCCAATTCCTTGACTTTGCTATAAGACACAACATTAACCTTTTCTTTAATCTGTTCCATGTAAGTTCTTCTTGGTCTTCCCCTTCCTCTCTTTCCTTCTAGCTTTCCATGAAGTTTTAAAAAAAATCGTCGTGTCTTATTAGGTAATACTACACCAACAAGAGCGTAGCTGCTCTCTTAAATTGATGATGATGGAACCACCTTTAAATGTTTTTTTTATTTCTACAATAGAGGTACGTTGGTAGCAAATGTCTGGTGATAGGTACTAGGCGGCATTAAGTGTGCAGTAATTATTGAGCACTATTTCAACAATTACGACAAAATATGAGTGACCGGCGCTTCTGACGTACACATTTAATAGTATAAGTATGTAAATGTATGTGCAATTCCAGTTACGGAATAATGCACGTTTTATCAGAATCGGTTTTGTAATTATCTTGTTTTGGTCAAAAAACCATTAAAAGTAGGTAAGACAATATGCTGATTTCAACAAAGCACATACTAATGGAATCTATAAGTGAGAAATGGCTTGAGCGTAAATTAAAGAAAATTTGAAAACAGTCAAGGGTGTGTCATATACATTAAACGAATTGCCTATGAAGAGGGTCGCTTAATATAAAGTCCTCAGATAAAAATCATGATTTAATTATATTGGGATCAAAATATACATGAATTACACTGATTTATTCGTCAAATGACTGTCTTGAACTTATGGAGCGTATTTAGTGATGTACGCATTTAGTTCCGCAGTATGTTCCTTCTTCGGATCGTGTAACTTAACCAGCTTTTCCCACTCTTCCGAGAGCTTCTGGCTCATTGCCTTCATCACCTTGGCAACCATCACCTTTTGTTTTTCTGTGCATTTGCCACAATCTGACTGTACTGCGTCTGGGATCCATTCTGAAACAAATACAATGTTTATCTCAAACAAAGCGTACCAACCTCTATGGTTTAGTAGTTAGAACATTAGTCTCACGTTCTGGAGGTCCGTGTTCGATACCCGATGGGGACACTGTCCAAAATCACTTTGAGAGATTGTCCTTTGTTTGATACCTTATCAAACATTGCGCAGGCTGAATCACCTGATTGTACGAAAAAGTAAGATTATTCCGTGTTTAGAAAGGCACGTTAAGCGCATGAGCACGAGCTAAGAGACTTACTAATGTCATTATAAAGAAAAAGTTAGGCAAAGAACTAGGTACTGAGCTCCGAAACACAAAAAGAGACCTTATTGACCAAACCAATATCCCAGGGACGACTGTAGGCAAAACAATGAAATTACAAAGCGGAATATTTCTTCTTCAACTTGTTAACTCAAGGTAGGAAATTAAATAACTTCTGGAAAACTTCAGTCATTAAGGCTGTTTCTGCGGTTATACCCATAAACATTATAATGAAAAGGCCGTTACTATCCGATAAGATGCGCTACGATTGACAAATTGAATCTGCACTATAATACAATAGGCTAGGTATAGTTTGTAACTTTGCGTGTCTGTTAACAGAACAGAACAGATAGTTTGTCATGTGGGCAAGTTCTTACGAAGTACTTGGAATCATTATGCAGATAAAGAATATTATATTGAGTATTTATTAATATATGTACGTAAAGAGTATTTAGGTATTTATTTCTTGTTGCACCATCCCACATCCAAGTTGTTTGTAAATGTTTGTTTACTATAGAGCACCGCCCAAATTGCACTGTATTCATGTGTTATGTCTGATTGTTGCAATTTAATTCTGTGCAATAAAGCATATTTGATTTGATTTGATAAAGGCATTCTATGTTTTTTAGTTACCAGACCAGCGGGCATAAGCATATCGTCACTCTTCTGACTAACTGTCGTATCTGCAGTTTTTGGGAAAATTGATTTTCACCTTTTATTATCTTCAATAAGACACAAATCACTAAGCAAAAAATCAGATACGACAGTTAGTCAGGGACGTATATATTACTAAATCATGCTACGCAGACGCAGCATTTATGTCCTCTCAGACGACGCCCTGAGCCGAGGTTCGCGCCCAACTGAGCACCCTCAGGCTTGTTGTCTTAAACGTTGTACCGGGTGAGAGCCTTCAGCGCTCCCCATTTGTCCGGCCTAGTAGTTAATGTCATCTGCGCCAAATCTACAATAAATTACGTCAAAAAAAGCAGCATTTATGCTGTCTACCTAGATAAACGTCGTATGTCTGTTGACATATTATCAACCCGTGACATGTACGATTCTGTCGGGCAACGGAGAATCTATGAAACTCATATAACTTACTTTTAAAGTTACTGCCATCAGAAGTGCACTTCCCCTCGCCAAGGAAGCAGTGTGAGTAGGACTTGAGCAGACGGACGTTGTCGATCACTTCATCGACATTAAAGTTGTCATACCGCTCGTCATAGTGGTCAGGCTTTCCCAAAGCCAGCGCAGCGAGAGACAAAATGATCAGAAATTTCATTTTCACTGAAAAAAGAGTTTTATTTATTAATTAAAAAAGAAAGACAAACCAAGACAGGCAAAATATACCTTAAAATTCAAATAAAAGCAGATATTTACTTATCTCAGAAAGGGATTTAAGAAATCCAATTTATGATACCTACCTAACCCATATCATAGAATAAGGAATTATACTACGTATAAAACGGTAACTCTCCGCTCCCCACCAGCGGCTGAGCTATGTTTACCTCCCTAGGTCTTACTTTAGTCTTCAACCGTATGGGCGTCAGACATCACACACACAGAGGCGCCTGTACGATAACCTCAATGTGTAGTGTCTGTTTAAAACGAGGTTTTTTGTACGAAATGTCCGGTAGTACAAAAGTCAATCAAATTTTCACCAAAAAAATACATGCTATTGGATATACAAAGAAGAACATTCAACATCAAGGGCGCATAAACAAAAGATACACGAACGAAAAAAGAAAAAGCTTTGGAAAACAAATCAACATTGTAATAAGTACCTACTGTGTCGACTGACCAGGAAGGAAAAATTATTTAGTTACCTCTTAACAAAGAAATACCTGTTTTGTTTGATGAAATAAGTAATATAATTTTAAAAAGCCGTTTTATTTGTACAAATTAATTTTATTAAGTACTCTCTTTTAATATTGCAACCAAACCAAATAGCAATTGCAAATTAAAACTTAATCCGGAGGTACCTAAAAGACTAGAAGTAATTAATGTAAATAATAGAATACTGTCTTTAAAGAACGAGCTCACCGAGTTAGATGGTCGGTATAAGGACTTGCAACACCAACGGGACTACTTACAATCCGTGATCAACTCACAGGATGAATGTCGAAACAACCATGAGGCTGCTCTAAATCGTATCAGAGAACTAGAGCAACAGGTTGCTATAGCCAACAATACAATAAAAGCTCATGAGGACCAACATTCCATCAACGAGTCACAACAAACTATGGCGTTATACAATGAGTTAGTCCGTGGAGAAAATTGCCAAAATAATGAGTCCATGACCATAGATCTCACCTCAATGAGTGATAAATATAGTGATGATGATGAAGGTTGTGAAGAAACACATAAATTGAGACAAGAAAATTGTGAGCTCCAACGCCAATTAGCACGTTTACAGCAATTATATGGGAATGCACAGAAGGAAATCACTGAACACATCAAGGCAACAGAGTCCCTGGTTATTAATACGGAACGGCTTGAGTCTCTGGTGCACGACCGAAACCTGGAGCTGGAAACACTCCGCGCCAAAACAAGCAGCGAGGCTAGCGAGGATTTGCAGCGCGGGGGGTTGGTCGTAATTTCTGGAGCCTCACCGTCCACTAGCGCCGCATGTACCACGCTGCGCGAGACCGCTCCGCGAGGTACTGCGCCCCGTAGGGCTGCGAGACGCAGAGCCGCGCCGCCCAGTGCTGCGTCGCCTATTGCTGCGCCGGCCAGGGCTGCATCGCGTAGGGCTGCGACACGCAGAGCCGCACCGCCCATCGCCGCGTCGCCTATTGCTGCGCCGGCCAGGACTGCATCGCGTAGGGCTGCGACACGCAGAGCCGCGCCGCCCAGTGCCGCGTCGCCTAGTGCTGCGCCGGCAAGGGCCACATCGCGTAGGGTTGCGACACGCAGAGCCGCGCCGCCTATTGCCGCGTTGCCTAGTGCTGCGCCGGCAAGGGCCACACCGCGAAGAGCTGCGAAACGCGGTGCCGTGCTCCCCGACGGTGCGCCGCTGTCCGCAGTGATGTGCGACACCGCACCGCCCAACAACGAGCCGCCGTGTGCCGCGCTGCCGAGTGTCGCGCCTTTAAAATCGACAGAAAGTTAGAGGAATTTGACGAAGCAAACAGCGCTGTGTCGCAGGTTCTAAGTTGGTTTACAGTAAATAACCTAGTTCTAAATGCTAAGAAAACGAAGTGTATTAAATTTGTTCTACCAAACGTAAAGAAAGTAAATAATAACATTAAAATTAACGACGAGAAACTAGATTTTGTTGAACACACAGTTTTCTTAGGAATTACTGTAGATTCAAAACTTCAATGGGGCCCACATATTGTATCACTAGCGGGCAAGCTAAGTTCAGCAGCATATGCCGTCAGAAGGATCCGACAACTCACAGATGTACCCACTGCTAGACTTGTCTACTTCAGCTACTTCCACAGCATAATGTCTTACGGTATTTTGCTGTGGGGTCGAGCCGCTGATGTAGAAACTATTTTCATCATTCAAAAAAGAGCAGTTCGCGCTATTTATAAGCTGCGTTGTCGGGACTCTTTGAGGGAGCTGTTTAAAGAAATAAATATACTGACGGTCGCAAGTCAATATATATATGAAAACATTATGTATGTACGTAAAAACTTATCTCTCCTTCCGAGAAACTGTGAAAGGCATACTTACAATACAAGAAATAAACATAAAATTGCTATTCAAAATTCTAGATTAAGTAAATTAAATTCATCTTTTTTGGGGTTATGTATACGTTTTTACAATAAAATACCAGATAATGTTTTAAATTTGTCAGAAAATAAATTTAAAGCTCACGTGAAGCTTACTTTATGTAAAAAAGCTTATTATAAGATTAATGACTACCTAAATGATAAAAATGTCTGGTATTGAATGTGTTCCTCTAGTTATTAAATAACTTGTAATGTATATCCTCATTGGTTTTTAAAAGATGTGTTGCTGTTGCAGTTTCTTGTCATTTCTTCTCCTCAGCCATAACACCTTGCGAAATGACGTAAATTCAAAAATGTTACATTGACCTTCAACAAGTTTATCCATGATAATTACGTTGAATAAATGATTCTGATTTCTGATTTCTGATTTCTGACTATAATGAAACCGGACAAAACCTTTTTGTGTAATGTGATTAAAATTTGAGTGCTCACCTTTTCAGTTGAGGTTATGGGCTTAATATGGTATTTTATGATTACGTTTTGTGTGCTTATATACTCATCATTAATCGGATTTTATTATTCCCACTACTTAACATAAAAAATGCTTCATAAGTAATTTATTTTTTATTTGTGACGATTGTGAATTGTAATTTTGATGTTGTGGGCAGGGTTGGCAAACCTATACGTGAATAAGATATGCTGCGGAGTAATTATCATAGTCATAATTAGGTTTTTACGTTAAATGGGTCAGTATCAGTAGATTATTTTTATTACGAATTAGTGAAAAGACTTTGACTGAAACCAACACATGCCATTTTAATGATAATGTTTTTCTTTATAAAATTGATATCTTTATAGATATAATTATTTTCCCAAATGCCCGTTAACAAAACTTGAGTAGATTTCCAAGTCCACCAATGTATTTTATATACAGGCGTTACAAAATTAAATTCTGAGTAATATCTTTTTTATTATAAATTCCATGTGGCCAATCTGGCAACCTGACTCAAATCCAGCTGGCACGACAAAATGGACAAGGATCTAAGTGCACTTTAAGTTTAATTGTTTCTTGGGTCACTTGGGCTGCAGAACAGTGCTAAATTGTGTCGAAGGCTAAGACCAACGGATCCCCTAAATGTAAGGGCATTAGGTTAGCGGACCAAGGACTACTCGGGACTCGTTTGCCTTGAACCTATTTCATGATTAGTATTACTTATAGTCAGATGTCAGATGATTTTTCATTTTTATTTTTTTCTCTTTTTTGTGTATTGTTTGTTTTTTTTTTGTGCTGTGTAATTTGGATAATGACATTGTAAATAATTTTATTATTATTTAATAATGAATGTTAGGTACTTACATGATTGACATTTAAATTATCAATTTTATTTTGTTTAACTATTTGCATGTTATAATTTGAATAACTAAAAATGTAGACCAAATGTTAAATGCTGACCATCTGCAAACTGTAATACCATTTTTATTGCAAATAAATGACTATGAATGCTTAACTTAGGTATCTTAATGCATCAAACAGACAAATTAGGACATGAGATGTACAAAGTAAGCTGGAGCAGCGCGGTGGAGTAGGCTCCATACGCCGTCCGGTTGATTGAGGGGAGCCCAGCATTGGGACGTATATAGGCTGTTTATGTTATGTTATGTAAATATGAATTTATGATGAAACTTATAGTGACAGGTGATCAAGCCCATTTACTTTATTACAATCAACCCTTCCTCCTCACCTTCCTCATCCTCGCCCTTGGCGGCTCAATAGTAACCCTGACACCACGGTTGATGAGGTTGGTAATCCACCTCACAACCCACATGAGAGAAGATTATAATTATTTATGCCTCCGGTTCATGTGAAATTCATAACATGTTTCGTAGATGTATATGTATACCTATATTAATAATACAATTGCAGATGCAACCAAGCAGAACGGAATAGCCAGAGCGGGAATCCAAAATTAGTTTTTTAAATTAATTTTAATAATCATATTTCGTTTAAAGTACCTAGATGTCTGAAGTAAATCTTTAAAAATAGAACAAAAATACAATTCCATTTCATTTAAAGGGTTTCATTGAAATTGAATTGTATTTTTGTTCTATATTGTAAGAAGGGTCTCTGCAGGAAAAATATATCATATATTTAAAATAATATGTCTACATAGATAGGTATTCTTTTTTGTTCCAAATATAGGCATTTAATGAAAACAAGATTTTTTATATTAAAAAATATGAAATATATTTTTGTTTTGAAGCCGTTTCTGGTTGTCATTATATTTATATATTTTACTTCACATTATTTCTCCAATTTGAATTTGAGGTGGTACCTATACCTACCTATATGCATTTTGATCAAACAAATTTAATCGGCAAGTAATTACCTACGCATTAAATATTTACATTGGACATTCGCTATTTGGCAGAACTAATGGTTGCCAGCTGGAAGTAGCAACGAACTCGTTAAAAATGTATTTATACTTAGTAACATCACACCCCGGACACTTCATACAAAACACCTCGGTTTACGCAGACACTACACATTGACATTATCGTACACGCGCATCTGTGTGTGTGACGTCTGACGCCCATACGATTGAAGACTAAAATAAAACCGAGGGGATTGAGGTAAATCTAACTCAGCCGATGGTGTAGAGCCGAGAGTTGCCTTTGTATATGTTGTATTATTCCTTATTCTGTGGCAACAGTACCACTTATAAAGTAGAGTCATAATAAGAAAGACAATATTACATGTAAGTAAATAATTATTATACTACCACTACCGGGCGTCACACTTCGCTGATGCTTTTTTTAATTGTGATGAAATCATGTTTCTAACTAATTATAAAAATAGATGCGAATTCAGACAAATAGATTTTAGTAGGTTACAATATAATTAAGGCTAAATGTGGGAGCCAAAATATTCCATCTAAAAATGTGTATGTGATGCTAACTGACACAATTCTGTTTTTTTCCTGGCTATATCTGCAATCAGTATCTTTTTTTCTGTTTACTATGAGCAGATATGTTATAAGTGAAGTGTCAGGTAGAGTGTGTCTTCCAGCGAGGACGTCTACTCATACCCATAAACTGACACTATTCTAAAATATTTTTTGTCACTGTCAAAAAAATCTGCTAAGTCATATTGTATGTAAATCGGATAAGTGAGGATCTGTTCGCGAGTTATAAGCGCGCTGCCGGAGGGATGTTGCGTGTAGGGATAATCCTGTATTTCACCGAGACACACAGAATATTGTAGCATAAAAGATTACGCAGATGCACCTTGCATGATACAGAACAACAATCCACGCTAGTTCGCCACAAATTGGGTCGTATACTTGGTTCCAGAAGAAAAGAAGAAGAAGAAGGAAAGGAAGGAAGAAGGTAGGAAGGAGGAAGGGGAGGAGAAGGTGCAGGTCGTGTCGTATCGGGAGGTGAAGGTTTGGATTACTCCACCGACAAGAGCGCAGCTCTTAAATAGAGAGAGAACTAGGTCCCAGATAAATTATGAAATGCTGATTACTAAATAAAGGCAGATCTAAAACTAACGAAGAACATTTTCTTTTTTCCATTTAACTTATTTGTAAATTTGAATCAAGAAAAACGTAATAAGTCCGACATTTTATCACGTTTTTCTATGACGTCACAGTGTGCTTTTTCATACAAATTCCATAGTAATTTTGTGCTTAGACGTTTAGTAAAAAGTAACTGATTGGCTAGTTGGAAAGTAGCCTATTATGCTAGCAACAACAATGTACTTAAATATAATTTGTTTGTTGTTTTCTCTAGAGTCAATTGGAAGTACAGAAAATTATAAGCTCAAATATTAAGTATCTCATAGTGCTATTAACAGTATTCATCAGGAGTTACAAAACTTTTCCAGATGATTTGTACGGTATCTACGGGGCACTGATTCATGACAATAATACTTATAAAGGGTGTAAAATCATCCGTCACAATATCAAGTAAAATTTTCCGTCGCAAAATTCACGATTTTTTTTGTATTTTTTAAATTATTCTCAATTCTATACTCTTGCGATGGAAAATTTCACTTGATATCATCAACTCGGAACCATGGTCTGAATCATCCCCCTTAGTATTCGTTACGATGTCACAAATACCCTGTATAAGTCATTGCGAGAGCTACTACACGTTTTGCAGATGTAGTCAGTCCCGTGCCACTGCCAGTACCAACAGTATTATAAAAAAGGAAATTCTCTTTTTTCTATTGCACGTAATAAATTGTTCTTTGTTATTAAGTATATTTCTTTTTTCTTCAAACATCGCTCAATATACAACTTTGTCAAAGCCTTTGATGTAAAACAGGATATGAGTGAGTACCTACGCAGTACTGAAATGTTCAAAGTCATGAAAAAAACATCATCATGAAGTCGTGACACAATCAATTTCGATCAAATTCAAAAGGTCATTGGAACATCAACAAACAACAAAATAGTCCAGATGGACTTTGATTGTTTAGATCAATCTAGAGCAGCAGGGCCAGTTCACCACAGACTAATGAAGATTCTATCGGGTAGACTCATTTGTTTGAAGTTGTGGTGGATAGGATTTGTTAAAAGGTGAATAGTTCTTTGGAGTTTACTCCTGGGGTGAAGGCAAAAGGCTGCCGTGGGAAGTAGGTAAATTAATAATGTCTTCTTGATGCGGCAAATATTTCATCCTTCTTTAGTAATCCCTAATTTGATAAAACATTAACGTTTTGTGTTTATTCATCCAGAAATAAGATCACATTTTCAATCAATTTCCTTCCTTATTAAAATCATCCCATTTTTCTAAGAGCTATTATATTTTGTCTGCTAGGTTACGGATGACTCTTCAGATACTATATGTGGTTTTGAATAGGCAAATTGTTAGGTAAGTGTGTTCCACGTTAAGTCACATCGTCACATATCAACAGGTGAGATTATGTGCACAAACGCGAAACTAACTTTCAAAAACCATGAAAAAAATGTTTCAGAATTTAATCGACGGACCCAATACACCGTGAGGTCACAACCACATTTTGTAGCCAATCTTTAAAGCCATTTCAGACCATTTATCGTCGGTTCGGTCATTTCGGGGGTCATCGCCTCGGTCGCAGGTTCATCGGTCAGTTGGTGATATCCTCGTATCTATGGGATAAATATTGACATAAAAGTTTTACGATCAGTTTGGCCATTTGCCTACCTGACTACCTACTTACAGAAGGAGAGTTCTGGATAGGTTACATATTTGACTGACTGGTTATCAAAAATAAAGGTTTCCGTGGTCCAGTGGTTAAGCGTTGGGTTCACGATCTGGAGTTCCCGGGTTCGAATCCCGTATCCCACATCACAAAAATTACCTTGTGATAAGAACAGTTTGGTTAACACATTGCAGTTTGTTTAAACTAGTCTTCTTCTTCTTCTTCTTATATTGTGGGTTGTGAGGTGGAATACCAGCGTCATCAACACTGGTGTCAGGGTACATGACACATGTAACGACTACATACTTACATCAGTAAGTAGTATCCGGTACCAACGGCTTACAAACTAGTGAAGTATACAGAATTCACTAGTTTGTTACCATTACATAGACCAAGTCAGGGGCCTTTTGCGGCTCAATAATGCTGACAAAAAGGTAAATTAAGTCGGTCATTGGTCTCACAACCCACACGGGAGTAGAAGTGATGAGTCCCTGTTTCACCCTTAAACGTCTATAGGTTTAGTTTTTTTTACTGTTTTGTAATTTCTTATATTAGTATTTGCTGAGTTATCCCTTTCTGTAATCTAAAGGTTAGATACAATCCTTTACCAAGATGTCATGTTTTTATTTCACGGTCAGCGATATCAAAACCTTGAAATTCATGTCATGAATGTATATTGAAGTAAGGATGGAAATTATTTAATCACAAGCGAGATATTGATACTCGAGGGGTACGATGACCTTGAAAGCAATTTTCTATTGCGCGAGTAAACATACACATTGGAGTCTGTTGCTAGAACGATCGTTGTGCATGTTCAATCGATCTTCGTCTCACATAATATCAAAGTAACATAATATCAAAGTATATCAAAGAAATCGTATTATTTTATGAATTGAATTTTACATTATGCTAAGATAGCTTTTGGTACTTTTTCTTGGCAAGTGTAATAAAACTGGTTCTGTGAGTTTACTATACGGTACGGTACGGTCACAGTGCTAATATGTATACACTTTGAAACCATGTCACATTAACTTTTTTGACAAATTAAACCTTAAGTCTTATTAAATGTGAAATATGGTAGTGCGATAGGGTTCTAAAGTGGGTACATGATATTGCTCATGACTGTACACTATAATATTATCTACGTATCTATATTATTTGATTACAAGGATAATAGACTCCTGCGAGCCCTTTCACCCCAATCAAATGTCAATTTCAATATTTCATCGAATCGTAAACTATTAAAATGAAGAAGTAGAGAGAGGACCCAGACGTTTTAATCTCTTAGCAAGGGGTCCGGGATTTAATGGTTTTAGAGCCCTATCCGCGATTCAAATCTGTGACCTGACTTTTTTTAATCTTTATTGAAGAAGAAGTTTTAGTCGCTTGGCGATCTATCTCAGCTGTTTAGGGAACAATAACATCAATTACTCAAAATTATGTTATATAACTTATATGCTAATTTAGATGCAGGATTTGATAATATACCAATTAAAAATTTCGCTAACACTATTACCTACTTTTTGACCTCACTTATGCAAGTTACGCGTTTTCCAAACTGAGCTATAGTGAATTAGCGAGTATAATTAGATCTGCAGTTTTGCAGCTGGCTTGCAGTTCAAATACTCCGTCTGTAAATAGACCAGAGGTAAATGTGGTTCACAAATATCATGAAGCCAGTCATCTAGTCGATGAAAGGAATGCATTTCAAATGAGTCGTAACGTTGAATAACGCACAATTGTAAATTGAAATTCGAATTCGATGCATTTCATCTGTACTGCGATCTAGTACTAAATTGAACGGCATAAATAGTTATTCAGTATTGAATGTGAAATTTAACTCTATTCCATGCATAAAAGAGAAATTGTATAGGAAAATATAACAAAATTCGGGTTGGTATAATTAGGGTACGTATATGTACGTAAGTTAGGTGTAACCACTATTATGTATTGTGCTTTGTAACTAAACCCATAGAGGAATGACTGACATGCAAAACATAACTTACTTCCATGTTGTGTGTCTGGCCACAAAATGTTATCAGTAGTAACTCATGATGGTATCTTCTTCTTCTATCGTGTGGGTTGTGAGGTGGATTACCAACCCCATCAACCCTGGTGTCAGAGTTACTATTGAGCCGCCAAAGGCTCCTGACATGGCTCATGTAACGACTACTAACTTACATTAGTAAGTAGTAACCGGGACCAACGGCTTAACGTGCCTTTCGAAGCACAGATCATCTTTCTTTCGGACAATCAGGTGATCAGCCTCTATGTTCAATAACCAGACTAGGGATCACAAAGTGATTTTCGTGATGGGTCCCCACTGGGATTTGAACCCGGGTCCTCAGGATTGTGAGCCCAACGCTCCAACCACTGGACCACAGAGGCCATTATGAAGGTATGAAACGCGACAAAAGGATCTAATGAAATAAACAATCCTAAATGCAGTAATCATTTTTTAAAAATTTACGTAATTACTGAATGCATTAACGCGATAATTCAACCCAACTCATTCTTAAAGTGACGTATGCAAATGTTATTATAAGTTTTTGTTTGTCGAACCATGTTCCGAAGGACACTGTAATCGTCGCCCGTCGTCTTTAGGACTTCACCACGTGATCTGGTCGAATGTGACATATATAGGTAGTATATATAAACTCACGCCTATTTCCCCGATACCGACCCCGCCGGCGTGGTCGACGACTTCCCTCAATCAGCGCTTATCGCTATCGACCCACTAGAATCGATTAATTCTTTCAATTTTTTTTCCTCTCAGACGACGCCCTGAGCTGAGGTTCGAGCCCTACTGGGCACCCTGTACCTGGTAAGAGCCTTCAGCGCTCCCCATTTGTTCAGCCAAGTAGTTAATGCCATCTGCGGCAAATCTACAATAAGTCACGTCAAAAAAAGAAAAACACCTATTTCCCCCCTATTTATTTCGAATGTGACTTAACGCATTTTCATAAATTACTCAAATTGGGTTGGAATGATGTCCATACATAAGTTTCTTATGCCAGGCCTACTGTAACTAGGCTGACCTGTCTAACCGCTTAATTATTCGGCTACACATGTGTAAACAGACAGGTATGTGTCTCACAAGTCATGATCTAACAGCATTGAGCTGGGATAAGGGATTACATAGTGATTGCATCAGACTAAGCCATTGAATCGGGTCGAGACGTATCGACAGGCGACGTGCCAAATAGGCTTGGCTGGAACCTGCCTTACATTAAAAGAAGGGTAGTCAGCTGATCCCAGAAAAGTACATTTACTATCTCCAAGTAAACAAGTACAAATAGGTACTCAACTAAACATGAATCTTGACAAAGGTTAATACGTAAAGAACTTTGTGAAAATCTGACTAAGTATACTTACAAATTCGTTGTAGTTTTAGTAGAATGATACTCGTAAATCTTTTCCAATAATTGAAGAAATATACTTACTTTATATGCAGTCATCAAAAGTGATAACTAAACAAAAGATTATAATTTATTGCTTGGCCATAAACTATCTATCGCCCAAAAAATAATCAATACTTACACTTTGTCACAAAAACGAAATTATTATAGCAGAGTAACTAAATGCACATTTCATCTGTAGAATAGTAAAAGAAGATCAAAAATTTTCAGCTCGAAAATATTATAATATAACTGCTAGCGACCCGCCCCGGCTTCACTCGGGTGCAATCTTGAGGAAAAAATTAAATTACGACACCACATTAAAAACCTCAAAAATAACAGTATTTCTCCATTATTTAATGGATGTTATTATACATATAAACTTCCTCTTGAATAACTCTATCTATTAAAAAAAACCGCATAAAAATGCGTTGCGTAGTTTTAAAGATTCAAGCGTTTATAGGGATATAGGGACAGAAAAAACGACTTTGTTTTATACTATGTAGTGATAATGATATTTAATCGTTCTATTATATAAAACTCTTTGACGGTTACGAACGCGACAGCTCAAATTCAATTTCCCGATACAGGAAATTTGAATAGAGGAAAATACGGACGTACACCTCTTGCAAAATTTGCTGCGGTCCCATGTAAACAATAGAGGCGATTGAATCGCGTCGTCAGGTAACGCGCTTAGTTTACAGGTATAGAACTACGCGGGCCTCTGACAATGTACAGTCATGAGCAATATAATGTACCCACTTTAGGACTCTGTCGCACTAACATATTTGACATTTAGTGAGACTTACAGTTCAATTTGTCAAAAAAGTTAATGTGACATGATACCAAAGTGTATACATATTAATGCTCGTGACCGTACACGCACAACACGACATTATACCTGTATAATAAAGTGTTCGTGAATCGTGATACCGTAACGAAAAACGTAGAACGTCTACTTGATTAAGATATACTAAAAACGACTGAAGGTATTTTGTTCTCCTACAGCTTGATTGATTTATATTGGTGGTTTTTAATAATTTGACATTTTTATTTATTCTAAATTTGGGATCTAAGCAGCTTGAACACAATATGAGTCTGAAAATAATTTAAAAAAGAAACAAAAATTTTTCAACAGGAAATTCCACTTGATTGTAACTCAGAATCACGGTTTGACTCATCCCCCAAAGTTTTCGTTATAGTATCACTAACGCCCTGTAACGTAAGACCACCCAATCAGTAACGCAAAAACCTTTCGAGTGGTACAATGGCTCATCCCGTGTTACTGAACATTTTTTTATTTGATTCTGACGAACTTTTGATATCCAATAGTTTGAGAACAAAAAGTTGTTCACGAACATGGTCTACAAAAAGTTGTTCACGAAAATTAGTTAAATTGTAGGGAGAAGAAAGACCCTACCCACATTTTATTTGATAAACACGACAGATATTGCGATAGAGCAACTTCTGAGGCCAAAAAAAAAGATAAAGATAAAGAAAAAAAAAAAAGATAAAAAGAAAAAAAGAATAGAAAAAAAAGAATAAAGAATAATTTCTGCTATACTTGAATCATTATTTACTCTGGGCACGTGATTTATAAAACAATTATTTCAACCCTTCTCGTGGATAGTCATTATGTAGTATATTACCGATGACTTATTATACCATACTAGTTCTTAAAACTCAATAACTCACTCGACGACGACGACTTCTCATGACTTTTCGGGAGACCTCACCTATATTGGGCTGGTTTTCCCTTCGCTGGTTGGAAAGTCAGACAGGCAGTCGCTTCTGTAAAAAACCTGACTTGAAAATCTTCAGGTTAGGTAAGCGGACCCCGTGAAAAACGGGATAACGCTAGGGAGATGATGAGTTCTTAAGACCTAATCAGTTTTATTCAGCGATGCTATTAACATTCGTAAACAACCCCTCAATCAACTGGAACATACCGAACTGATGGAGCATACTTCACCACTCTGCTGCTCCACTGCGGGTTGGTGGAGGTATTTTTACGGTTAATAATCAGGACCAACGGCTACGCACCATTAACAACAACAGCAACGCTACAACAACGCAACAGCAACGGCAGCAATGCTTTTACTACACACAAATGTAGGTACGTTACCTTCAGGATATTAGCTGGTATAAGAGAGGAAACACGTGCCTCGCACACCAGCAGTGCTTATGAACTCTTGATTGTGTGACTGAGTCGCTGTTATATGGATCATTATACCTATTACTGTAATACTTACTGGAAAGACTACAACGTTCTACTCGTTTATTTAAGTAGTAATTAGAGGATAGCTGTTATTGGCTTTGGTTTAGTTAGTAGGTAACATTGTAAAACATTTAGATTAAGCTTTTGTTATCCCAAATAAACATAAATAAATAAAGAAAGGAATATAGAAAATTACAATTAATTCAGAATTGGGTAGTTTTCTACGTGAAAGATAAATTATGATGATTACTAAATAAACACAGATCTAAACGCGAAAAAAAATGTTTTCTTTTATTTATTTAACTTATTTATGAATTTTAATAAATCAAAATGTAATAATAAATGCGACATTTTGTCACGTTTTTCTATGACGTCATAGGTTGCTTTTTCATACAAATTCCATAAGTAGTAATTTCGTGTTTTGACGTTTAGTAAAAAGTAACTGATTTGACTAGTAGGAAACTAATCTGTCTTATTGTCGTCTTATTGTGCATAACATTAATATTATCCTCTTAAGACCGAGATTTCCAGACACAATAGTTAAAAAATGGGGTTTGGATTTATAAAGAACATTCGGTCTTAGGAGGATATAGGTATTTTATGTCCGTTCTTTTGTAACTGCTAGCTTGACGAACTCGAGAGCTGAGGACTCTCTCTCACGACTTTAGTTGTGAACGTCAATGACATGTTTTTTTTTTTTGACTTATTGTAGATTTGCCGCAGATGGCATTAACTACTTGGCCGGACAAAATCAATGATGTGAGAAATCAAACAAATAATTTATCATCAGCCAAAAATCACTGCAGGCGTCCAGGCACGCCGCAATAACCGATCCTCTGCTGCCCGCATTTTCGCGTTTTCGCGCGCACGGCGTTATGCGTGATTGTGGAAAAAAAGTGATCTAAGTGTGAAGTTCCCTATTATCGCTTGTAGAGCGAGGCCGTATCTTGTATTCTGGTATGTATTTGCTTTAGAGGGGTAAAATAAATGACAAACTCTTTCACTTTCCTTGTCAAGATGTCACGCCGGCGGCGCCCTTAATACATAGCATCACGTGGACGCCTAGAGCAACACAGGCCTCCATTGACGTCACTTTACATACTTCCTGCTAAGATGAAACGTTCCTTTCTTACGCACTTTGTGCTATTCAATTCAAAACGACTCCATCACCATTACGCTAGTGGGCGGAATAAAAGCTGGTCATAAATGAATGCCAAGTCCTCAGGAATCCGCCAATAACATTTACATTAAAGTCACCCTAAGTGGGTCTCGAGTCAGGAAAGGCTAATCACAAACACATTGAGATACCAGATGGTCCTTAATTAGGGTCGACACGATAAGGTCTTGGCTCAGCAAAACAGTTCCGTGATCTCCCTTATTTATCGAACCGTCGATTTGATATGTCATCTAGTCAAGATAAGGGACAGTAGTAGCTTTGGGATATCTCAATGACCAAGAGCGCAGTAGGTAAGTTTCAGTTTTCACCTCAAGGCCTCAAGGACAGGAAAGTTGTTTTGACTTGAGGACCCGACCCAGTTCAACTACAGAATATTATCAGATATTTTGTTTTATCACTACACTTTCAGACGATATATTCACGACACACGGATTTTGTCGTGGTGCGCCACGTAGCGAGGCGGAGTTTGCGTGTTAGGTTAGGTCATCAGCGGATTACATACAAGTCAATGCGACCTTGCCCACCCCTTCACCACGAATCGCGTCATCACCTTACATTATAGTCATATCTATGGGTTAATTATATTAAAAAAAATCGTGAGCGATCACCAGTTCTATACTATGAAGTTCAGTGTTCGATGACACGATAAAGGGCAGAAGACGCTGACGCAAGGCCAGTAAAGGACGGAATGCAAATGTGAACGTCAATCGAAGCGAGGTTGAAAGTACTACAGTGTGAGTGATAAAAAGATCGTTTGATCTAGGCAGAGAAGGTTAAAAAAATTGGAATACATTTTCCAGTTATGTTTCTAAGCACTTACCTGTTTACTAACAATTTATATAAATAATTTAGCAGCAAAGATACACCAGAAAATGTGCTTTACGCGTTTAATCTCGTTTTTACAAGGCCTAAACTTTAGGCTAGGTAAGCTACCCGAAGTAGATAATTCATAGCTTTCTTACAGAAGGGACCGCTTTTGACTGTACAACTCTATGGGAACACCATAGAGTGGGTAGAATGGGAACACCATAGAGTTATTTCCTACGACCTTCAGAAGACCATCGGTCCACGCTTTCACGCATAACGCCGTGCGCACGAAAACGCGAAAATGGACGCCTGCAGTGATTTTTGGCTGATGATATTGATGATAAATTATTTGCGATTCAGACATGATATTCTAAAACCAATACCTATAGATTAGTATTAATAGTGCCCACTCGGGTTTAAACTTTTTTTAAAACGGCACGTGTAGGTAATATTTTCCGTTGGTGGCAGTGAGTATTTTGTAGCCGTGTTTCTGTTACACCTCGTTTATGTAAGCTACTTTAGTTGGATTTGTTCCTTGAATAGAATACTAAGCTTCAGGTAAATCATTTTATTTCCTGAATAGATTTTTCTATGAGGAAATTCTAGTGGCACACGGTTTTATTTCAAGTCTCATATTTTAGATTTGAAAAAAGGTAAAATAAGGAACGTTGACGGCTCTCATCCTTTAAAAATAACGATATGCCGATACACCCAGTTAAGCACGCGGGCCGATAGCACAGGTGAGCCGATATACGCATATCGGCTCAGTATTTTGTCGGAGGAGCAGAATGGCCCGTAGTAAGACGATAGTAATAAGAAGCGTTGAAGAAGGCAAAAGTCAAAATTAGCATTTGTTATCGGATCTTGATTTGCCGTCTCTGGCTTAAATCAGCTTGACAGGATATTTAGACTTTCGCGCGCCGATATGTGTCCGCACCTTAGGGCAGGAAATACAGAGTCTTCACTGATAAGTATATTCAATCCATCAACAACTTTGTATTTTTTAACTAGAGGTGTTGTGTTCACGTTTTATTGCCGTATCAATCCTCTCGAAAAGAAATAAAATTGGCACTTAAGGCGAGGATTTTATGACAGATTAAGTCTAAGATTTCTTCTCGGCTTTTGGGACCATTGCAATTTACGATGACAATGATGATAATTTTCTGTGACATTATAGATAGGTATTTATACCGTGATGAAATTTATCAGTAATCGGCATAGGTAGTTGCTATTTGCGTGATTTGTCAAAATATGGATATACTTACCACACAAATCTTAAATCTCGAAAGGGAATATTCGAATTTTTATTTCCATTTATTTTTATTTTGTAAATTATTTTAATAATTTGTACGTTATGTATTTGTATTGTTTTTTGTATATTACTTATTATTTATTTCTATATTTTTGTTTTGATTAAACAATCAACTGGTACAAAATACTTACACATTCATAATATTAGTACTTATGATATCTCAAACAGTTTACTTTTATTGAATGCAAGAAGAAGACAATATTATAATGTAACGTAATTTCGCAATGTCGTGGTCATATCCATATCAACCTCAATATTCAGGGTTATTGACCCCAATTAACACTGGATATTGTCGTAAGCCTCTGTCTGTTAAATTATACTTGCTTTTTCTTTTTATTCACAATTTCTGTATAGCTGTATGTGCAGATGAGAATCCGTCTGCAAATTGAAAACACACTGCTCTGGGTTCCCAAAGCAATCAACACTGATACTCGCCTTTTCATTTTGTTCAGTGGCCGAAATACTCTGTTGAAAGGTCCATGCGCAGAAAAATAAGAATTTCTACAAAATTCAATAAGGATAATACTACGTATGAAACGTAACTCTCTGCTCCCCACCAGCGACCGAGCTAGGTTTACCTCACCCCCCTCGCTTTTACTTTAGTCTTCAATCGTATAGGTATCAGACGTCACACACACAGATGCGCGTGAACGATAACGTCAATGTGTAGTGTGTGGGTTAAATGATTTTTGTATAAAGTGTCCAGGGTGTGAAAAAATATCGCATACGATCATCATCTAAACGGATTGTCATAAACAGAAATGTTTCATAGTTGACGAATGACCGCAGATAAAGCTAAATATGTCGACGGATTTTCCCTAACCCCAGGCTATCTCAGTGACAAAGTGACAAACTTTTATATTAAAATATTCTGTATTGTTGCTGATTAGGTATATTGTAGTGACTCTTCTTATTGTGTGTAGTGAGTTGCGTGGTGGAATACCAGCCTCGTCAACCCGGGTGTCAGGGTTATTACTGAGCCGTCGAATGCCCCTGACATGACTCATATAACGAGAACATACTTCCATGAGTAAGTAGTAACCGGGACCAACGGCTTAACATGCCTTCCGAGGCACGGATCATCGTACTTTCGGACAATCAGGTGATAGCCTGTAATGTCCTAACCAAACTAGGGATCACAAAGTGATTTTTGTGATATGTTCCCACCGGGAATCGAACCCGGGGCCTACGGATCGTGAGTCCAACGCTCAACCAGTGGACCACAGAGGCCGTTATTGTAGTGACTTATTTAATATATATAAAATATCTATAACCATTTTGTTAAGTATTGGGGGAAAATGCATCGGTGTGAAGATGACAATTTTTAATTAAGTAGATATAATTACGTAAGCTATTTTACTTTCGTTTTTATTAAGTATTGTTTTTATATTCGTTTGTGTTATGTTATAGGGTGTGTGTTACATGTAGTAAATATTCATTATTATCAAGAATACTTATTTTCTAAAAAAACGTTACATAAGCTTTCGTCATTTCTATTGTAGATATAGGATGAACAGCCTATTAATAATTATTCAGCTAATATTATTTCTATTTATTATTAATATTCTGTTCGACTACGTAGTGAAGGTTATCTGATGAAAATCTACAATAAGTAAATAAGTCACAACAGAAAAAAAATCGATAATCTGTATCAAATCTCGCAGGTACTTGGGTACTTATTTCATCTCTTCTCCATGTTGCCAATAGTCTAGGCTAGACTTTGGATTTATTTTTTTGAAGGGCGAACTGATATCTTGCTACTTGAGGAATATTTTATTTGAGTAATGTGTTTAATTAGCAATTGTGCAATCTGGAGCCATGGAAAAAATAAGGTTACATTTTACATAGTAAGGATTTATAGTGGAATGTTTAAGTAGATAAGGTATTTTTTTTAAAATACAGCAGAATTTAAAAGATTTTACTAACATGTATGATACGTTCTAAATTTTTTTTTTCATCTTTGTGTAGTACTAAAGACAGAAAACCAATAACTTTCTTGATTGAAACACCTATCCAACGTCTTTCATACTACAACTCATACTATGTGTAGTAAAAAATCTCAGTGATCTAAGAGAATAATGGCGTGGAAACTATTTTATCTTTGTCACATATTTTTACTTCAGTTTTCAGTACTTTGTCTGTTCGCCATATTTTTAAGGTTATCGGGAGAGAAGTAATGACGTAGAAAATGTGTTTTCCGCTCGGCTGCCTACACTTGGAGGTAAGATGGCTGATTTTACTTCTGTTTCTTACTTAAGTAAGGCGCTGTGAAGATGACAAACAACCAGACAATCATGGAGAACAATACAATAATAGCACATTTTATCTTACTAGAAAGATGTTACAATTTGCTCAAAAATTAAGTATGGAAGCATACTTCAAATTTTCCATTGTATTATCTATGCAAATTGTTATTTGAAGGAAGACACCAAAGTATACCTAATTAATTGTAATTGTTTCATCTAAGTATCTAAATTGGCTTTGTATATAATATGATAACGGCCTCCGCGGTCCAGTGGTTGAGCGTTGGGCTCACGATCCGGAGATGGAGGTGGGGACGTATCACAAAAATCACTTTGTGATCCCTAGTTTGGTTAGGACATTACAGGCTGATCACCTGATTGTCCGAAAGTAAGATGATCCGTGTTTCGGCACGTTAAGCCGTTGGTACGGTTACTACTTACTGATTTAAGTATGTAGTCGTTACATAAGCCATGTCAGGGGCTTTTGGCGGCTCAGTAATAACCCTGACACCAGGCACCTCACAACCCACACGATAGAAGAAGATGTCAAATTGGCGATACGTATAATAAGCGGTTATTACATATGCCAATCTATCCTGCCCGATATGTCAAGCCTCGATGCCACGGGATCGGGAAAATCGACGCTATTAGAGTCACTCGACATCGTAGTTACCATGGTTACGCCTATCAATTTGCTATTTAAACTACACGGGCTCGATCGCCGCGCCCGTAACTTCGGTGCATCGGGCAGGATTGGCAAATGTAATAACCGCTATTTCTACCTTCGAGTTCCTGCAGCGACGGTATCTTATGCGTGATATAAATCGCCCATATTTCTTCATCCTTAAGCTAAATTTCCATCCTATTTGTGACGACCTTCAGGTATCCAGTCGCATTAGGGTTGTTGTTGTATCCTTCGAACTGGGTTATTCCGCTGGAGACACCGGTATTTACTATTCACTGACGTAGGTTATTATTAAACCTACTAACTTAATATTTAGCCACACCCCGGACACTTCATACAAACAACCTCGTTTTACACAGACACCACACATTGACGTTATCGTACGCGCGTAACTGTTTGAGTGACTGAGGGTTGCGGTCGACAACATCATCATATAGGTTACTAATAATATAAAAAATCTAGGCACTACACTTCACTTAAAAAAAACACTGAGCTATTTAATTGCAATTGAGCTTGTAAGTTGTTCTATGCGTAGTTTTATTCTATGATTCCTTATTCTATGATAATAATAACAAATTCCTCTTTCTTTCTTACTGGGTCAATTGGTGTCTCTTAGTTCGCGCATGTAGCAAAACATAATTGAATTATTAAGTAGCTGTTTCACGCGCTCTTTCCTTGTGTAGACTCAAGTTATTAATTAAATAAATTACAGGGCCTTTCAAGTAATATCAAGTAATATATATTTATAAGTAAGGTAATTTCATACTAAGTACCTATACCTATTTATTATATGGAATGCTTGAGAAGACCCTCTCCCAAGATATTACCGTTTTACGTAATGTCGATGAAATGAGAGGCGCCGGGAGGTAAATAAATACAATATGTCTCTGTAGGTAAATACATTCACCAGGCAGGTCGCAGACAGCCACTATAAATATCCACACATACATTATAAGATCACGTCTGCTATGTTTCCTGTGCAGTCAAGTGTTGTTTATTTTTTAGCATAACCTTTTTATATCTTTTTATGTCAAATTCGCTAACGGCCTCCGTGGTCCAGTGCTTGAGCGTTGGGCTCACGGTCCGGAGGTCCCGGGTTCAAATCCTGGTGGGGACAAATCACAAAAATCATTTTGTGATCTCTAGTTCGGTTAGGACATTACAGGCTGCTCATCTGATTGTTCCAAAGTAAGACACGTTAAGCCGTTGGTCCCGTTTACTATTTACTGATGTAAGTACGTAGTCGTTACATGAGTCATGTCAGGGGCCATTGGCGACTCAATAGTAACCCTGACACCAGGCACCTCACAACCCACACGATAGAAGAAGATGTCAAATTGGCGATACGTATAATAAGCGGTTATTACATATGCCAATCTATCCTGCCCGATATGTCAAGGCTTGATGCCACGGGATGGGGAAAATCGACGCTATTAGAGTCATTCGACATCGTATTTACCATGGTTACGCCTATCAATTTGCTATTTAAACTACACGGGCCCGATCGCCGCGCCCGTAACTTCGGTGCATCGGGCAGGATTGGCAAATGTAATAACCGCTATTTCTACCTTCGAGTTCCTGCAGCGACGGTATCTTATGAATATTGTGTAAATTCTATACTATTATTATCGCACACAGATGTTGTGGCTCCCCATTTGTCCGGCCAAGTAGTTAATGCCACCTGCGGCAAATCTACAATAAGTCACGTTAAAAAAACCCAGATGTTGTGCTCGGCCTGGTGTGTAGAAGGTGGTAAATAATACGGCGACTTTGAGTTGACCACGTTATATTATAACATAATCAGTTAAGCACACCAGTAACGTATAAACGTTACTACCTTCATTGATTTAAAAGATGCGTTGCTGTGGCAGTTTCTTGTCATTTCTTTTCCTCAGCCAAAACACCTTGCGAAATGACGTAAATTCAAAAATGTTACATTGATCTTCAACAAGTTTATCCATGATAAATTACGTTGAATAAATGATTCTGATTTCTGTTGGATGTTGCTAACAACTGTTCCATTTGACAAAAATGTTGACGCGTGATGTAAGTTTGTTGCTTACAGTATTAACAAGATAGTAACTACACTCCCCTCCGGGCTCGCCCCCTGTCACATGCGACTTAAAGATAGCTAGCAAGGAGTACAAAATACAAAAATGTTTATTTCATTATAAGTTTTTACAAAAGTTTACTGGAGTTTGCTATTAAGCAACGAAGTGCCTGTGTCAGGAAAGCTCCGCTCATTCTAAATATATAATGGCATGTGTGTATGAAATAAAAATATGATGTATGAATATGATGTATCGTTTGTGTGTGAATGTAGGTTTAAGAGTTAGTAAGAGTTGTAGTTGTATAAGGATAGTAGTTATTGAAGCAGGCACTAAATCGTGTATTATGTAAGTAATATAATTAACAGGACAATATGAAAATGTCTTAATAAAATTATATTCGGATAATTATAAAATAGTCTTTATTTAAATTGGAATTCTGTAGCAATACCTATAGGTTTACTTTCACTTTGAAATCGAAAAAATCTTATTCAGATTTATAAATATTATGATAGACGTGTAGTATTATTGAATATAAGTATAATTGATGAGTTTGTGTCAATAAATGGGATCAAATATGGACGGGTTAGATGGCAGGTGACAGAGGTCAGACCCACATTTTATAAACATAAATGTATAAATAAGTTATTTAGAAAACTGAACCTATTTTGATAAGGATTTCATTTAATTTCTCACGAATCTCCCGTGTGCAAGAGACTAAACAGACTTTTTAAATATCTAAACATAATAATTATTCTTCAAAATTTTAAATGAGTACCGGACGTAATAATATTACATTAAGTACAATTTGTATTTGACATGATGGGTTTTTTTAAATTTTGAATAGCAGGTAAACTAAAGATTGAATAATTGAATCTTTTTATCAACAAATTTACATACATAAACATAATTTATGTCCACTGCTGGGCACAGGCCTCCCCTCAATTAACCGAAAGCCGTGTGAAGCATACTTCACCACGCTGCTCCACTGCGGGTTGGTGGAGACGTTTTTTTACGTGACGGCTAATAGCCGGGACCAACGGTCCGGTTAATGTGCCCCCCGAAACACGGAATCGTCTTACTTTTTCGGACAATCAGGTGATTCAAGTCAGCAATGTCCTTACCAAACAAAGGACAGTCTCAAAAAGTTATTTCGACAAGATTCCCATCGGGAATCGAACTCGGAGCCCCAACGCCCCGGGTCGTGAACCACTAGATCACGGAGGCTGTGTTACAACAATGACCCATTTATTACAAAAAGAATGTCAGTAAGGTCAACTGCATCTTGTCCCATATTTGTATAATTCGATCGAACAACAAATTGAGTATAAATAAGTTCCATGACAGTTTTTCATGAATAAATCAAGTTCAGGTTGAATAGTCTGTGTTCTTTTAACCTTGTTCTGTTTAGCCTTCCGTTTGACGCGTAGACATCTAAGGCACTTTATTGCCAACATGTCTGGCGCTTCTAAGGGTTATCAGATTGGAGCAGAAAAAATCTTCTTTCCTTCAACTTTTGAACTTTCTCGTGTATTTTTTCGTAAGATTTTTGCTACGTAATGACGTAATGTAATCCTTGCTGAAGTAGGCTTTTTTGTCGTATGGTACTTCTCATCTCATCTCAATTTTTAAATAAATTAGAGTATATTGCATTCATTGAATTATTTTATTAATTATGTGATTTTCCTTTAATAAAAATGTAATTTGTCAAATTGGAAGGAAGGTCCCAAGGAAGGTGGCAATTAATCCAGAATAAGCAAGAAAATATTTAAAATTACATGTAACCTTCAATATTTGTGAACATTAGGACTGCCTATGTAGTATTACGTATCTTAATAAAATATATGCAGAAAGATTCTACGAATTTTGTGCTGAAATGTACAAATGACATGTCTCATACACCGGCCATTCTGGCGTCAGAACCGTCTGTTAAGGATTTTAGAGCAAGTTGAATTGATTTTTTTATTTTGATTTTTGATTAAGACTTTTTTGTATCTTAGAGCATCCAGAAGATTCTAGAACTTTCCTGACTTATCTTATCAGGGAGGTGACCCTAGCGCGGATTGAATTGTTACGAGTGAAAACACGTGGTGCTGAAGACATTCCCATCACGATCGTATCAGCACCCCAGGCACGGTGTCATTTCCATTTTGTTCAATTTAGTGAGGAACGCAAGGAATTTCTTATTGATCTTCGACTCATGACAATGAGCCGTTGAACGGAACGTTCCAGATTTAATTACCTGTTGTAAAATGACCCCGATAAGGTTATCCTCAGAAGATGTGTCAGAAAATGGTTGAAATATTAAAGAAAATGGAGAATTCATCATTCTTGTAATTTCTTCTCCTCAGCCATAACACCTTGCGAAATGACGTAAATTCAAAAATGTTACATTGGGCTTCAACAAGTTTAAATCCATGATAATTACGTTGAATAAATGATACAATACAATACAATACAAATAAACTTTATTGCACCAAACTAAAAATAAATAATTACAAAAAGTCTCTTAATTAAGTACATGGCAAATGGCGGCCTTATCGCTTAAATGATTCTGATTTCTGATTAAGTACATTATGCATATTTTTGAATATTTTTTTTTATATATTTTTTTTTTGATGTTAGTACCCGAGCAATGAGAAAATAGGTAATTGTTACGTTAAATCTATACGCCATCTTTTTTTTTTTGAGAACGTAGCCTGGAAAGACCCTCTTTGCATAATACGTCGCTGAAGTCGTTAATTGACGTATCTGATTTTTTTGGCGAGTCTGATTTGCACCCTTTGCTATTTGTCAATAAGACACAAATTATTTCAGCAAATAATTGCAGATACGTCAGTTTGCAAAGTCACCCATTAATATTTTACATGAGTTCTTTAGAAAGCATTGATAGTGCGTAAAAAAAGACAAAAAAGTGATATAAAATAATGTTTGTTATGACTTCCATCACTGAGGTTAATTCATACAGGAAGATTATATGTAAGTATATTCATTTTCATTCATCCTATAACAACATTTTGGTAAGGAAATTAGCCAGATAGGAGATCAAATGTGTATTTTTAGATAATTATTAAGCAAGTAAGTAAGTAAATTATAATAATGTAAGTAAGTAGATTAATATTTTGGATGTTAGAATATCTGTACCTTTAGGTTTAAAATAAAAGTGCGTACCTACGTTTTGAACATTTTACCACATTAATAACACTGACACCAGGGTTGCTGAGGTTGGTAATCTATCTCACAACCCACACGATAGAAGGAGCTAAGACTAAAGAGCGAAATTCTAAGAAACTTGGCTTAATTAAACTGAAACAAAACTTAAGAAAGGTTAACCGTGAATCCTTATTAAGTTTATTTTTTAACGTGGTTTCTCGACCAAATTTAATAAAAAGATATGTTTTAAAGAACAACAATGGTAGTATGAAAAGGTTAACTACAAGTTTCACTGTGACGTGTTTCATTTGTTCTTCTTCTCTTCTAGGTCGATGACCGATCACACCAACATATTTACTTAAGTAATTAGGTACTTAGAAACTGGGACCAACAGGTTAAAATGCCTTTCTGAAGTACGGAATTATCTTACTTTAGAACCATCAAGTTTGTAATGTCTTAACCAAACAACAACTCTTTAAAGAACCCAAAAAAGAATAATAATTTAAACTTATAATCCCCATAGCGCAAAGCCGCAAACATGTGGATAAATCACGTAGTTGGGGAAAAGTAAGAGAATTCAAACAAAGTTGGTATCTTTTGAGAGGACTTTCTGATTACTTAGAAATTTATGGTAATAAATCTAAATATACTATAAAAGGAGAAACTGACTGACTGACATATCAACGCACAGCCTAAACGGCTAAACGTAGGCACTTGAAATTTGGAAGTAACGTAGCTTAGGTACCATAGAGGTGCACTAAGAAAGGAATTTCCGAAATTCCCACGGGAACGGGAATAAGCGGGAAAATCCTTTTGTATGAAAAATCTAAACCACTCAAGTTAGACGTATGAAATTTGGCATGCAGGTACTATAGGTACCGAAGAGGTGCACTAAGAAAGGAATTCCCGAAATTCCCACGGGAACGGGAATTAGCGGGAAAATCCTTTGTATGAAAAAATCTAAACCGCGTAAGATACGAGTAGATGTTTTTAATCTAGCATGTATGCATACCTTAGTAAATATAAAGTTTAGTTATGGCTGTATTTTGAAAAATGGGAGTTAGCGGGAAAAAAATCTAAACTGCATAAGTTAGATGCTTGAAATTTGACATGCACTCCCACACACACAAAGATCTCTCTTTTATAACTCGCCACGCGAACGAAGTCGCGGGTAAAAGCTAGTGAAAAATAAATCTACTTACATTTATAAGCAGTCGGTGTGGTCCTGCAGTTTCTCAAACTTGCTTCTCAAACGAGGAGCTCCCCTGTTCGAACCCCAGTCCGGATTTAAACCAATGAGTTATTAATTTTCATCAACACAGTTGACTCGAACAACCTATCCCGCCGGCGTGGTCGTCGATTTCCCTCAATCAGTGCTTATCGCTATCGATCCACTAGGGTAGATTAATTCTTTCAAATATTTTTTCCTCTCAGACGACGCCGTGAGCCGAGGTTCAGTCCAGGCCTTGTCTTAAACGTTGTACCAGGAGAGCCTTCAGCGCTCCCCATTTGTTCGGCCAAGTAGTTAATGCCATCTGCGGCAATTTTACTATGAGTCACGTCAAAAACAAAAAAAAGACTCGAGCATTATAGATGGCGACATGGCTAACAAATTATCACGTTGGACTAACAGAAAGCTCGGTGAGGTGTGTAAATATCCTACTCTACAAAGGTACGTCGCTACGTACCACAGCACAGCTACGGATAGCGTTACAGCGTAGCACAGCTACGATTTTAAGGTCCCATCAAATATTAAAAAATGAGTAGAGTCACGTAGGTATATTACTTTTAGATATATAAAAGACATTTTATTAAGACTGATTCGCGTGACTCTACTGCTTTGCAGACTGTATTTTATTTGTTTACCATTTTCAGGATACTGTAAATATTACCGGCTGTATTCGACATTATAAGTAATAAAACTTTTACTTTAATTATTAAGTCAAAAGTATATTATTGTTTGTTGAATCTGGAGGTCCGGGTTCGATTCCCGATTGGGACATTGTCGAAACCACTTTGTGGGACTGTCTTTTGTTTGGTAAGAACTTTCAGTCTTGAATCACCTGATTGTCTAAAAAAGTGATGATTCCGTGTTTCGGAAGGCACGTTAAGCTGTTGCTCCCGGCTATTAGCCGTAAAAAACACCTCCACCAACCCCCAGTGAAGGAGCATGGCGGAGTATGTTCCATACCACTTCCGGTTTATTGAGGGGAGTCCTGTGCCCAGCAGTGGGATGGATATGAGCTGTTTAGGTTTTGTTTTGTATTGTTATAGTACCTGAAATAATAATGAAGTATGTCAATTTAGGAGTCAGGGCCGTTTTTATGATAATAATAAGTTTGATGTGTCCACTGTGCTCAGCAGTGGGACGTATATAGGCTGGTTATGTTATATTAAGTTAGATGTACTTACTCAATAAACATTCTTTGTAAAAAAAACAGTACCTATACATCAATCTTTCTAATTTTAACACATTTTTCATATTCTACATTTTGTCTTTATTACACTTAGTCTCACTGACATTTCCTTACCTTCATAAAATGATTACAGAAATAATGTGTTGGAAGCACATACAGGATCGCTGTTAGACAACTATTTAACACTTTTTTCATAACACATAAAATAAGCTTGCGACTATATCCCAATTGGGGTAGTGAGACTTACCTTCATGTATTATATCCTTTGGCTTCTACATACAGGATTTCATATTTCACATGACAATAAAACGAAAATGTATCTAGATTTGTTTTTTATTACCCCTAGAAGTAGTCTAGTTGCGTTACTTCTACCATCGTTTATTTAACAGACGATATGATAAAATCAACTGTCTTCAAACCATTGCTTAAATATAAAATATTACTTTGTATTGACACACGCCAAGATTAGGAAAAGTGGACTTAACCAATCTAAAAATATCCAAAGAAATTTAAAGAAAACCATGTCAATATGGGTACTTTCCTACCAGACAATGAGACAAAGAAGTAATAAATAAAATTCGGTTGCTAAGTTAGTCAAGCAAAATTAGCAGCAATTAACGATTATTATTGCCTCCGCTAGAGGCAAAGTTCGGTTTGCCCTCAGTATTGACTGACTATAAACCCCCTTGTTTTATCATGCTCCATAACTTTTGGCGAACAAATGCGTAATTCAGACACATTTATTGCCCATTTCGCGATATTGGGAATATACTTGCTCTTACCTACAATGGTAGCCATCTTTCTAAATTTAATATATTTTAATAAGGACGATTCTAAAATAACAAAAAATATATTCCTTTCTTTCATCATCAAGAAAGACAAAGGACTATGCTCAAAGTTATAAGTCAAATTCGATAATAATTATACTTAAGTAATTTTGCAGCGAAGGCATTAGTCTGCTATTAACTAATTTGTCTGCGAAACTTTTGGTTTAAATGCACAACGATAATTTTGCATGACGGCTCTAGACAATTTATTTTAATAATAAAATGTATTGTAAACTGTGATTCATAGTACAATGGACTTTCATAATAATTTTATGATATATATTGCCAGTGGCTTCGCACGCGTTAAATTCCAACTTTTAGCGGTTCCAATTTTTAGCTTCTAAATTCCTACCTTGAAAAGCCCCATATGAAATTTCAGTCCCTCCCCTCTATAAAGAGGTTGGGGGCAGAAATCCACAAAAAAAATGATGCGGGATTTTTTTATTAGTCACAAATAGTGCGCATACCAATTTTTAGCATTCTGCTTTGAAAATTGCGGAACGCTCTATACCCCCCATTTAGGGGCGTGGGCTGCTAGACAGACAGAAATAGCCTATGTCACTCTCCATCACTTCAATTATCTCCACTTAAAAAAATCGCGTCAATTCGTCGGTCCATTTGGCCGTGAAAGACGGACAGCAAACAAACGGACACACATACACTTTCAACATTTTTAATATTAGATATACGTAGGTACAAGATATACTTAGGTAGTGTCAATCAAACAATCTTCTGGTACTTTGAATATAATTACACTCACGCCTATTTCCCACCGAGGCAAGCAGACGGAATTCCATTTGCTTCGATCTTGACATACTTCTCTTGGCCCTCCACATTCATCAATAAGCATTGGGAAATGAAACAAGAATTAAATGCTTAATCAACAAAGATCAGTTGCCGAATAGGCAACTGAATAGTTCATTCACTGAAGAAAAACAGTAGGTTCTTTTTTCTGTTTGTTAGTCATGTTTGGACTGAGATAGCTCTATTTATAGAAATTAATTTTCTCTTTTAACTCATTTTCTTCCTAGAAATACATTTATTCGTTTTACAATTGAATGTTATTTTTATATATTTATATAGCTTTGAATGTAAGAGCCGTGGTAGCCCACGCTTGCCTCTCATTTTGAGGTCACAGGTTCGAATCCAGCAACAAGCCTAATCTAATGTGTCGAATTTGTTTTCCAATTCATGTTTGGATCATAAACGATTATCACGTGCTCAGCGGAGTGGGAAAACATCGTGGAGGAAACCCACATTCCCGAGAAATGCATTTTCGGAGGTATGTGACCTAATCTGTATTGGGCTGGTTTTCCCTTCACGGGTTAGAAGGTTAGACAGGCAGTCGCTTCAGTAAAAAACCGGACCTGTCAAATCTTCAGGTTAGGTAAACGGACCATGTGAATAACGGGATAATGTTAGGGAGATGATGATATACCTTTGAATGTTATTATGTATCGACGTTTTTTTTGTTGGTTTAATCTACTTACGTCATATATGGTCAGGGACACTTTTAAATTCATGCGGAAAGCCACGGGAGCTCCGTGGTTCCTTCGCAATGAAAATCTGCACATTGACCTAGGTCTGCCAACCATTGCCCAATGGCTCAAATTAGCTTCCAAACGTTTTTTCGATTCTGCTCCGCACCACCCAAATCCCCTGGTAGTTGCGGCTTCCGAATACATCCCGCTTAGGGACGGTACTGAAAAGTATCGGCGTCCGAAGGACGTAATATACGATCCCGACGACCCGATTACTCTAGCCATAGAGGCAGCCAATCAGCTCGCGACACCAAACACTTCAGGACCCCGATACCGACCCCGCCGGCGTGGTCGACGATTTCCCTCATTCAGCGCTTATCGCTATCGACCCACTAGGGTCGATTAATTCTTTTAAATATTTTTCCTCTCAGACGACGCCCTGAGCCGAGGTTCGCGCCCAACTGGGCACCCTCAGGCCTGTTGTCTTAAACGTTGTACCGGGTGAGAGCCTTCAGCGCTCCCCATTTGTCCGGCCAAGTAGTTAATGCCATCTGCGGCAAATCTACAATAAGTCACGTCAAAAAAAAAAAAAAAAAAAAAAAAAAAAAAAAAAAAAAAAAAAAAAAAAAAAAAAAAAAGGACACTTTTAAAATTATGCCCAAATGGAAGGCTTCCGAATTTAAAACGTTTAAAAGGACTCAATTGAATCCTTTAAGTCGTAAGACCAATGTTCGTAGAAAATGTTCTAATATTAGATAAGGCTACTAACATCTAGAATAAGTTTACTAACACATATGAGACATGTTTCGTGAATTAAATAAATTATTATTATTTATTAATGTTATTTTTTTCAAGTCCAACACCATTATGTCTCGAAATCTCGATTTCACAAGGTAAAGATGGTATTTTGGACGTTAAAATAGATCCTGTATTAAGATGTCGTGACCACTTCAACATTGCACCTACTAGTAAAGACATGGTCTAAGGTTCGTGCAAAACGGAATAAGATGGAAGTATTAAGGGCATGCTCTTTTTTCAGATGTAGATTGAAAAATGCTAAATAAAAAATAGCAGAAGAAAATGATATAAAGTATGTTTTAACAACCTCGAGTGATAAAAATTTTGAACGAGTAGCGACCTCTACGTGAAAACGGGAAATTAAACTACAAAGAGGAAATAATATTAATGGCGTCGCATAGATGGCAGTTTGTGTCTCGGTAAACGACAATCCTTACTTTTATTAAAGGATCTTATCATAATATATTATACCATTCTTAATAAATTAAGTCTCGAAAGTGTATTTCATTAGCTTAAACTGTATTAATTTTCTTTATACGATTTAAATCAATTTTCGTCCACTTCAATAAGACAATAACCTTTTATTGTTAAAGAAACTTCCTTTATGATGTGTGAAACTCACATTAGGATGTGAGTTGTAAGTTACATAAAAACACATAACATAAGCTGACGACTACATCCCAATTGGGGTAGTCAAAGGTACATCCATCGCAAAATGAACTAAGTACCTCTTCGAGCTTTCTGTTAGACCAACGTTATAGGTAGTGAGCCTTTCTCTTATTCAAATAGAATTATTCAACATAAGTGCTAGACTGCGTGTTGAACCTAACGGATTTATTTTAAAAATCGAAATCGACGTCTTCATCAAAATATGGTCTTTTCAAATTTCAACACATAACAAATGAATTCTGAATTTGTTTTTCTTGATTTTTTTGAATATACTTACATTTACGAAGGAATCTTACCATGGGGAATTCTCCAAAATGTGGCCCACATCCGTTTTCGGAGACTAAAGCTGTAACGCTGTTTTTTCCTCATTTTTTCCATAAAGCAACACGGGCTTCTGGCATATAATAACCAAAATAATTAAGCAACTCGTGCAGTCAATTGGAAATTCCACGAAACCTAAAAATGAAAGAGGCTTGGTGAGGCGTGGGTACTTGCTTTATCTTGCGATGGATGTACCTCTGACTTCCTCAATATATAAATGTCATTAATTTACCACTACCGTAGATACAGGGCTTGATACAAAAATGCGGCGAAAACTTGGCGCTTGTTTAGCTATACAAAGTAGCGCGTGGTGCTTCGTAACGCGATTGGGTTATACCGGGAGTACTTGTTTTAGTGTATTTTTAACTAAAATAATAATTTTGGTGGGCTTTACTGCGACAATTAAAATGATTATACTATGATAAAATGCACAGTCATTACTTATTATAAATATGATGTTCCATCCTTCTTTTTTCACTTTGAGCTTCTATTTTTCCAATTTTTTTACCATGCACTTCCCCGTGTGCCAGTTTGGCGCCTAATCGCGCACTGAGGTAAAGTACTGTCAACGTCGCTATGTTAACAGTATCTTTGCGTCCCATTTTTTGAGCGCTGATTTTCAATCTACGGTAGTAGTAAATTTATGTTAAATATAAATAAATAAGGTTTGTCACAGTGCCTGCCTGTAGATATATGATAGCAGTCTATATAAAATCGATAATATTTCGTCTAATATGATATGCATAGGTAGTTCAACTAAGATATCGAGTATTTCGTACAACAAACAAATTAACAATAAACGTATGGACAGTTTGATGTTCGTTGTTAGTTAGTTGCTCACAAAAACAAAGTTCATACATGGTCACACATTTTGTTCATTCGTGCGTACTTGACATGTCTAATGATGTATTACATATTGTGACATGTACCAGATATATTACAAACTTCGAACACGACTTTATATAATAACGTAGAGCTTTGATCGACAGCTATTTTACTAATACAAATGCCTGAAATCAATCACTGACTGACGACGAGAAACGTAGATTTGACATTCCCTTTCAATGGTGTTATCTGCATAATGACCAACTTTTTTTTACTTTGATGGGCTTGCTCTTGACCGTGAGGCTAAGTCTGGACTTGTCCGAAGGCAATGACGAGGCCTAAGATGGAGCTCGCTCGCACAGAAAGTGCCTGTTCACTCTGGCCTTGAAAGCACCTTATATGCATTCGGAAATAAAGAAGACGGCAGAGAATTCCACTCTGTATACCTACTTGTATTTCCGTATTGAATGTCATTCGTGATCCATAAAGTAGGTACTTATCTATATTAGAATACTGTCGAGGCTTTAGATAATATATGGAGCATACATACATCTTGCAAAGCGGCTAATTAAAACTACTTCTCTCATGTGGGTTGCGAGATCTATGACCAACCTCATCAACCCGGGTGTCAGGGTAATTAATGAGACACCAAAGGTTTATATGGCTCATGTAACGACTACATACTTCACCATTACCTAGCGTTCCGTTTTTCTCAGAATCTGCTCACCTAACCCGAAGACTGGCCAGAACTGGTATTTTCAAAAGCTGCCCCAAATATATATTCCTGCTTGCTTCTTGCCTGTAATTTGTCATCGTCATCACCAAACATTCCTTTACTCTGCCGGTACGTCGGGATACCATCCTCACCACCCAGCGTGCCGCACGTATTACATTTGGCATGAATTAAACTTACGTTTTAATTCATAATTTATAAAAATATTTGTGAACGAAATATAAATAAATATTTTATTTTAATTGCGCATTAGCTATAAATTCCTGAAACTCAACTTTTGGAGAGAACGTCCAACACATGGTTTTGATACGTGGCGTTTCGATGACGTGTAATACTAACGTACTTTTGACACGTGTAAGGAATTAACCTTCCTATAAACTGAGTTCAAAACTTAGATTGCCTTCGTTCTATTTAAAAAAAGAAACTGTTGCTTCCGTTATACATTTTACATAAATTTTCAACTTCTTTGGTCTAGGCAGGAAGTAGTTCTTTATCCGAGAAACTTCAGTAAATAGCTTTCCGGATTTTCCCATAAACCTTTGTGAGTATACTTACTTAGTATACTTACAAAAGTTTTGGTGCTACTCCACCATCACCTATCACGTTACTTTAACAAAAAGCTTGGTGCGGTGTGGGTACTTAGTTCATCTTCCAATCGATGTACCTCTGACTACCCCAATTTGGGATATAGTCGTGAGCTAATGTTATGTTAGGTACTAAAAAGTAAGTATATTTAGAGATTTGTTATTATGATTCATATACGAGTTTTAAGTCTGAAACACATGTTATGAAATACTAGGTAAATAATTGGTTTCTACGTTCATGGAAAGCAGATTTTCTTACGAAACCTCTAGTTCTAATCCGAATGTGGAGTTCCCAGTATTATCACTTTACGACACAAATAATCCTAATGCCCTACAGCTACAGAAGGTATATTTACCTACTTTTATATTTTACCTTCAGAGTTGAGATTTTACGCTACCTACAACACTATTTCAAGGGCCGATGTTCAGGGTGATCATGGCCCCAAGTTAGTGTGGCGCTATTACCCTGAATTTAGGATCCCATAAAATTGTGTAGTTTTACACTTAGCTAAATATAATAATTTTTTAAACATTTTCGAAACATTTGACAAAGCCTGTGCTGTGACGTATATCAGATTTTTCCGAAATTAATTTAAAATTTGAATTTGGAACATTAAAAATATTAAGATATTTTTCTCGTAATCCTTATGAAACATAAACATGCGAGATGTTGCGATTTTTTTTTTTATGAGAAGTGTTACCTACTAGTTAATTAAATCTCTCAGGATTTTTTTTTAACTTTGATGGGTTTGTTAGGTGGCTCAATACATGAATCCTTTCCTGACTGTGTTCAGGAATGGCGATCCTGGGGGATATTATCAAGTGTAGACAAAATCCTGCCCCATTCGATTGTCCTTTGTGTCTTTGAATCCTATGCCTACCTTTATTTAGGGTGAATTCTCTATCATATTTAAGTATTATATAAGTATTAGTACACATATATACATAAACTTAAGCCAATTTCCAATGGGTAAGCAGAGATCATGGAATTCCAATTGCTTCGATCCTCACACACTTCTCTTGCTTCCTCCACATTCATCATAGTTTCATACACACACACCGGCTCAGAGTAGATAGTACTAAACCTTTTTAAGGATAAGGTTTTTCTCTGCCAGTCCTACCAACAACCTTCGCCGATTTCGTAATTTCGTAGGTACTTATTAGTTGTTATCTTCGCCGTCGACTCGAAAATACAGGGTTCAAATGCAACTTTGTAAAGTCAGTCTATTTCGTACCGATATAATATTTTTGTTCTGTTCCATTTCCATTTTTCATACCTAATAGGATTAATTTATTATTTACCTACCTTATCTCTCGAGAGAATCAATTCAAAATCAAACAACTTTCGTAATCGCTCAATTTTTTCCTTCTTTCTCTTACTCTAAAGTTCCAGACGTTCCATTGTTTTTTTTTAATAAAAGTTTTTAATAAAGAAATGGAGCTTTGAAAGAAGCAGCAAACAAAATGGGATAAAAGCTATGAAGACTGTTAAAGTCAAACATAAAAATGGGATAAGATATTAAAACTGCACCGTCCATCATAGCACGTAATATAAACTTTTATTTACAAAAGGATATGTACAATACAAAATACCAATAGATTCATTATTATGAGCCGTTTCTTTGGGATTGACTTACTTAAGACTAGAAATGCGATATAACTCACGTACAAGAGAAACATTGATCTGGTTCTTAAATTATATTTAAGTAATAGCTTAAGATAAGTACAGTTACACGTGTAGTAAAGTTTAATGTAATACACAGTCTATGAAAGAAATATGAGATTAACAATATCACAAAACAACATTAGAATCATTCAAAGTTCAAATTTTTGGTAAGTATAAAAGTTCTTTAAGTAATGAAAGCAAAAGTTATCGCAAAGAAATTAAGTTTCTTAAACATTTATACACAATTTCGAATCAATTTTATCGTACGACATTTTATACCAGTAGAATAGAAAAAATATATATAATAAAATATAGTATAAAATACTTCAAATGTAAGTGACGACTTTAAGTAGGTACGTATTTACACATCCACAGATAGCAAGCATTTAATATAACTTTCTGAAGACAATAATTACCTATCTATCTATATTTTACACATCATTTTGTAACATTACAAAAATATACACTATATTTTTTACACCAATATTCAAACTACTTAACGAATACTGCGTATTAATTGGACACCTAGTGTTAACAACATAAAGATGGTCATTTTAAAATACAAATAAAATGATAGTACTGTGGTCCTGTAGTAGGTTTGTTTCCTATACAGGGACCGGGTACCTCTGATTAGTCCAATTGGGATAATAATAGTCATGAACTTATGTTAAATTAGGCTTAGGGACCTACTTTCTGTTTGATATTAGAATCCCGTCAATATATCAGTCACTCCTTGCACATTGATATTAAACTAATTATTTAAATATGATTAAAAATGTTTACTTTCTGCTAATATCAACATCAATATTACATCGTATATGATAATAATATACTTATACTTATTTTTCATACGCCATATACTGTTGTTTGTTACAGCCTGCTTCGTACACACGAAAATAACAAAAATATTTTTTTATTAAGACATAGTAACTTGTTTAATGATAGCGTTTTTTCTATCGTGTGGGTTGTAAGGTGGATGACCAACGTAATCAACCCTGGGTTATTATTAAGCCGCTAGGTCCCTGACATGACCCATGTAACGACTACTTACGTACTTACCTACATCACTAAGTAAGTAGTAACCGAGGACAACGGCTTAACCTTACTATCGGACAATCGGGTGATCAGCCTGTTTTAATCAAACTAGTAATCACAGAGTGATTTTTGTGATATCCCCACTGGGATTCGAACTTGGGACCTTCGGATCGCTATTCGAACGCTCAACCACTGGATCATGGAGGTAACACTGGACATGGTATAGTATGTTTATAGCGTAAATTACAAAATTGACATAAACGACCGCCGGCGCTATAACGTCCGGGCATTTAGACCTCGTGGATTTGTACCCATGGCTTATTTTTAAGACGAGGCTTAAGCTGGATGGGACCGGCGAGCGTACGCCGTGAAAGCTGTAGATTTAGACTGTTCTACTCACACACAGACATACACACTTACACGCAAAACTGTTTGTGCTTCTCGTAAAAGGCAAAATCCGAAATGAAGGGACATTTTTATTTCGCAAATTGCCTTAATAAGTCGATGACGTCAACAATACACTAAATCGTATAATAATAGTCTATGTGCTTTTATTTACAGAAACTGCTGTAAAATATTAGCATGTTTCTCTTGTACGAGCCTTCCTCACGGGATCGAAGACTTTGCCCTGAAACAAAAAAAAATGAATTAAGTAGTGGAATATGCTCCATGCGAGGAAGGCCTGTGCCCAGCACATGCCCAACATAGTTTATGATCGTTTAATCTACATTGTGTATGGGTCTTTTGAATAGAGGTATGTACTTATGTACTTATACGACTTTCCTTGCGTCCCACTTATGTAACCTGAAGAAATAATGAAAGTCACTGCGACTTAGGTAGGAAACCGACTAATCCAAAGGTACACTTCTGAAAGAAATTTCTGCAGGGCTAACGTGCACAACGTGATAAAATTATCGATCGATTACATAAATTTTGTCGAAATCAATGTCTGTTTTTTCCTAACATGCGTGTCACGTGATTTTGTTCGTATTTTGACAGAACGACATAACTTGTTTGGTTTCACATATTAGCTCCAATCGATAAAACGACATAATTATATCGTCATTGTATTAAATGTCAAAATTTTTGCGCATGTTAGCCCTACTGATCTACATAAGAATCAACCGATTCAGTAGTAATGTTGAAATTGTTGTCATAGGTGAATCAGAGCCCAGAGGTCTATTTTCACAGACAGAGTTGATGGACCAAGCTCGAAGCTTGGTTATCTATGCTATCTGTAGTAAATATTATACTAAAAAAAACGTAGACTAAAAAAAACATGTCCCTTCTAACAAATTACTACAAAACGACATTAATGCTGGATTTAAATGATATAAACTAATTTAATTTAAACATTATACCAAAAAGTGTGATAAGGAAACGTTGTGGTGTGAAAGAAAATATAGTGACGAGAATTGAGAAAGGGATACTTAGATGGTTCAGGGTTAAGTTAAGATGTTTAAGCTAAAAAAACTGCAGTGTATATTTTTGAATAAATAAGAGTACTCTAAAACGGCGAGCATGCATGAAGTCTTTGATGAGAGTGGATTAAGCGAGAGTGATGTATCAGTCAGGATCGTAGTAAGTGGAATTCCATGGCCTCAGCCTACCCTATATGTATGTATGTATTAAACTCATCGAGGCTGTTGGCGGAGGGATGGTTGATGAATGATCTTTTTACTCGAAGAAAACCTTCGTGATAAATATTCCTTTTGAACGTTTATAAACTATTCATAAGTACATTAATTCCCCCATAGCACTACATTGCCCCTCGTGTAATCTCTTCTTCAATCTTCATTTCGAGTTTGCGAGTCATCAGAGCCTACCCCATGACTTTAAACATTTAAAGGAGTCTATCTCTATGTATAACGTTCATGGTCTTTGATACACTTCACTATCACTAAACCAGAATCGAATGCGTTCTGGCGGTTTAAAAACACTGACAAATCGGGTAGACTAGGTACTACTAGCCCACTCTTTTCATCTGCCTTGAGTAAATTAGAATAAACTTCATTATCTCATAAAATAGTATGACGTATAATTAATACGCTAACCGACCTCGATCAGCCCTAGTGTCAGTGTTACTATTACACCACTAAAAGCCAAAGCATGGCTCATGTAACGACTATATAAATAGTAGCCGGGACTGACAGTTTAATGACTGTTAGAAACATACATATATAAGAATGTATGTAGATACAATAGAAGAGGTTCCCTAGTTCAGCGCTTGTCGCTATCGACCCACTAGGGTCGATTAATTAATTCTTTCAAATATAGGTAATCTTCCCAGACGCCCAGAGCCGAGGTTCGTGCCCAAATGGCACCTTCGGGCCTGTTTACCAGTGTGCGTTTGCCCAGCCAAGTAATTAATGCAATAAATCATGTCAAAAAAATAGAAGAGCGCCAATATACCCCCACAGGCAGACCAGAGGGCATTCTATTATCTGCAATAAATTATATACTCAAATGTTTAAAGCACGAGGTATCTCATTATGAGATACCTTTTGTATTTATATTTAGAGATATCTTTTGTTACTTCCATGATAGGCGAGTTTTATCTTTAGGTCTTTAGGTTAGGTTATAATTTTATTAAATGAGGCTTTATTAACCAAAATATATTAAAAGAATTACTCATAGAATATACCTATTTCGATAGATTTTCCTTACGACTTTATTACTTTCACTTTAAAAGTAAGAAATATAAAAAATATTTTCCATCTTTATATGAGTCACGTTTCATCGAAAGCATCATGAAAGGTTACTTTGTTGCCTGATGTGAACATATTGCAATGCTTTCAAGTATATTACTTCACCAGTATATGAAAAATACGGATGACAAATGTTTAATACTTATTCAACAAAAGCAACATAAAATACATAATCCGTATATAGCGAAATAATCGCATCTTGTCAGTGTAGCATTTTCCAAATTAAATGAAAACAATAATAATTTTATTACATTCCCGAGAAATGCCTTTCGGAGGTATGTGACCAAATGTGTATTGGGCTGGTTTTTCTTTAGAAGGTAAGACAACTAAGGCTGTCGCTTCTGTAATAAAAATCCAGACCGGTCAAAGCTTCAGGTTAGGTAACACCTTGAAAATGGGATAACGCTAGGGAGATGATGAGATAATAATTTAAGTAGTCAAATGGAACTTACGTGTTTTGCCCATCGGAGTGGGAAGCTGTTGGAGGGGGCCACCGGTACAGGTGACCCCGCCACATCAGCTGACCGAAGGTCATGCGGAACTGACGCGACATGGAGCAGTAGAGCACGAAGTTGATGGCTCCGTTCAGCAGGGCCAGAGCATCCATCAGCTCCCCGAACAGATCGTAGCAGCGTTTGAAGAAGCATCGCCCGAGGACACCGCTCATCAGCCCCATAATCCCCTGCGGTAGTTCCGTCACCAAGAACAAAAGAAGTACTGCAACCAACATCATGGTTGTTCTATTCGTCCTCTTGTCCGCCTTGCATTGGCGCTTGATCGCTTTGTTGTTTGTCGGGCAAGCGTTGTACACCCTTATCTTCTTCTGATGCTGATTGGCGCTGTACACTTCTCGGATTAGCCACAGACTGATTACAGTCAGTATGCAGCAGGGTAGGAGCTTGATAACAACGGCGTGGACCCAGAAGTTGATCTGGTACAGCTGACCCTCTTGGTCTGCGTCAACATGGTACAGGATCATTGGACCAGATGGTTCTAGAACAACTGCCGTATGGATGTCGAATACCTGCGCAAAAAAAATACTTCAGTAATAACTCGGTTACTTTACAACAGAAACATCGAATACTAAATTATGAATGGAAATTGTATTACCTAGAACGTTATATTGATTGATTAAACCACCATGAATTGCAAAATACGCCAACGATGATGGAATCTCATTATTCTATACAACATTCCAAATAGATTTAGAGCTGTGCCAACTAGTCGTCGAATATCATATTCGATATTGAACATACGTAATCAGTAAACATTCGTTTAAACAATATTTATAATAATCAGAATAATATAATGTTAGAGCACGATTAGAGTACTCTGATCCCAAGGTAACAGGAACCTTTGTGGAGCACGCATAGCGCCAGTTAAACGATGGTTCACTGTCCTAGATTACTTTTATTGGATGTTCTCTGTACGGAGTTCGACACAAGAAGCGTACAACTCGTGCGGCTCGCCGTCTTGTAAGGGTTGTCCCCACTACCGTACCTCCCACGTGTGTTGTAAACAAGTGCAGGTGTTGTTTGTTTGCTAGCCGCACGTGTTGTACAGTTAATATGATATTTAGATTTTCACTATTTGAAAAGAAAAGAAAAAAAGCAAAGAAAAAATATTTATTCGACATACTTATTGTTTTCACATATTGAAACAGAATAATACAATTATGAATGTATGCCGAAACGGTTCCGCCTCAGCATAATGCCAAAGCCGAGAAAACTAAATAAAATAAAAGGTATTCGTGTATGTTTGTATTCGCTGATTCGCTATCATATACCTATTTGGTTATTGGGCATTAAATAAATGACAGTCAAAAATTTTAGATACTTAACCATTGTTTGCCATTGACAATAATAAATAGTTGATATTATGTATGTATGTCTTCATATATTTCAGAAACAGTCTTTTCCTACAAGTATAGTACTTAGCTCTGGGCCCTGTTTTATAAAGCTGACAATTCGACATATCTGTCAAAAAATGACAAAATTGTAGAATTGTCGCGCTTAGGCTGTTTTATAAAGGTAACAATTATGTCAAAAATCGACCGTGAAAACGTGACATATTTGTCATTTAAAAAAGCGTTTAATAAAACTCGACATATGTCAAAAAACCACAGTCAAATTATTACGTCACCACAATTGTGGGATTGTCGTATTTTGACATATTTGTATCTGGATTTGTTCGCATGCACATTGGCTGAGTTCCAAAGAGTAGCTTATCAATTGTTATCTTATAAGATTGTACGCTAACATTGTCGCATTAGGTTAAGTGCCTGTCATGATAATGTTTGTATTACATAAATAAATAAATAAATAAATAAAATAATGTTTTATGAAGCTAAATGAGGGTAGAATAGAAAAAATATTAACAAAGTAAAAGAAAGAATCAATCACTAGTGCAACTTCGATTGTTTGTTTTGATCGCGTGTGATGGAAATGCACAAGAAACTAAGTATTTTGGGGATTATCTATGAAAATAGAAACATACTGTTTGGGAAGTTTAGTGCCCAATTGACTTTCACTGCTCGATGATAGTACCATTTTTTGTAATGCGTGTTTTATAAACACTTTCTTACTCCTTTAAAATTCAAAATATAGTTTCGCGACAGAGGGTAACTCTCCTGTCAGAATTGTCGGACAATTCTACAAATATGTCAATATGTCGTGACAATTTTCTGTTTAATAAAGCTGATTTGACAAGTTTTTCACGACAAATTGTCACCTGTCACCTGTCGCCCAAAAAGTTTTATTAAACAGAAATATGTCGAATTGTCGCGACAATTCGACATATTTGTAAATTTTCCACCGTGACAAATTTGTCGCCTGTCAGTTTTATTAAACAGAAAAAATTTAGGATTGTCACTTTTTGACATATGTCGACTTGTCGGATTGTCAGCTTTATAAAACAGGGCCCTGGACTTTCCGAGACCAAGTAATAATAAAGGCCAGTTAGCCAAATCGTAGTCAGCACATCTCTAGCTAGATAATAAAATAAATTAATTTATTCATTGCGGTTATGTGCCACATTTCATGATTTAATTCATTTGGGAGCCCCTGATTTTCGGGTTTTGATATAAATGTTAAATAGATAGGTTTATGCTTAATCATGTTGAAAGGTTTTTGGTGGCGCAGGGTGTCGCTTCTCTTAGTGAAAGGACAAATTTGATCCGACCTTTAAACGACCTAAATCTCTTGTAAATCCGTCACAAATTAAAATATTTACTAATCGGCCTAAGAAAATTCTCTGCAAAATTAAGATAGAAGCTAAACTCAAATGTTTATAAACGGAACTTTAAAATTTGAAATTATCTCGTTTAACAAAATATTTTTCTAATAAAGCTTATTATAAAGTCTATACAGCGATTATTTCCAACATTGTCTGACTTTGAGACAAAAATAATAAAAGGGAAGAAGTTTTTAATAAAGGTACAGAAAAAATAGTTTATTTTGCGAAGTGATACTTGGATACTTGGAAACTACAAAAACGGAGGTAATATGGTAATATTTTGTTCCATAAAGACATGCTTAACCTTATATTTTAAATATAAGAATAACAAAAATAACATGACAAATAACGGACCCTAAGGGTCTACTAGATTCAGAAAAAACTAACTTCTAGTAATTTATAAGAGGCATGTTCAGATTTAAGTTAAAGCTAGGCCCATAATATTACATTAGGGCAAAAACTGATGATGGGTCCTTGTAAATATCTTTTAATGCACCATACCGGTGCCCTCACATACCTCACACACACACACACACACACACACATACATACAGACACACACACGCACACACACACTATCATGAACGGTGCGTGTCTGTACACATCGTGTCGATATCAACACAGCGTTGACAACGCTCTACTGAAGCTGATCCTCTGTGATATTTTTAAATGGCTTATTTTCAGTTACTAGTTTACAAAACAAATAAGAAAAAAAATGAAAACACAAAGGAGACGAAATGCACAGCTTATGTCGAAAATAAATTACTTTAATCTTCCAGAGCTAACTAAGAGTTTTATCGTTTAAATTTCTAAACTAGCGGCAAGCTATGATGGCTTTTAATGTTTCTCTTGCTCATTATGATCATCGTATATTAAATGAATAACTGCGTCAAAGGTGCTAAGAGCAGTAGTTTATTGCGTTCATCAAGTTTCGTATTGATTTCTACGTTTTTGACGCAGCGAATTGCTGTGCTTTATCATGTCAAAACGGTCACCATGCTAGGCATGCAGTGGCATGCACACTGGGAAAAGCAAGTCAATGGTAGAAGAGGATACGTACCATAAACGTAGGAATGCATAGAATAGGGGGTAAGATGAAACTGCTCAGTATGGCGGTGCTACACCGCCGTTCCGTGCACAAGATGTGGTTTCTGTCGGAGTATCTGCAAAAAAGGTTTAATTCATTATAGCATGACGCGTGTATTCCTGAAGGGGTAGTCAAGTGTAGTGTAGCTCCAGCTATGTTAAGTCTCATGTAATGGGGCGAGCCAGTTACCATAAGGCGATTCTCACACTGCCCCGCATAATGCAGCGTAGCGTGTGGAGGCGTGTTCTTCCGTTGCTTGTAAGTATCTCCGTTTGTATAGTAAACACGCACAGTCTAACACACAGAAAATGCATCCACGCGCGTTCATGCGGCTCACGGGCATACAAGCGGAGAAAGATACACCCCCGCGCGTAGGTGCGGGGCGAGACGCAAGGTATAGCACACCGAATACCGCAGTGCCGCGCGTGATTTTGGAACGGCTTAGAATGAAATGAGAGCCGCCGTGCGTTAATCTACAAGCCCCTACGCATGTGAAAAACCCGCACGATGATGCAGATCTGCACTTCCGCAGGTAGGTGCGTCGACACGCAACATGCAGCATGATGCGGGGCAGTGTGAGAATCGCCTAAATCGGACAC